>NC_057806.1:543421700-543423679 GCF_018294505.1 Triticum aestivum | reverse complement strand
GACGGTGATGACACGGTAGTAGACGTTCTGCGGTAACGATGCGGCATCAATATTACTAAATACTCGGAGCGATATAAAATCATGAGTTTTTTTGCACGACGTGGGCACATGTGCTATAGGAACGATGGTGTTTTTTCATAATTTTTGGTGATGGAGAAGTATCCGAAAAATGACCTCTACGCGGATTGCCCTTCGCGCGTCTACGGCTGTGGCCGGCGGCCTCCGGGGGCTAGCATGCCGCCAAATCTTGCGTAGGCGGCCGCTCACAAGTCTGGAAGTGTTGTGGCGGTTTCAAACGCCCGGCACGTGTGTCCGGGATGTGCCCCCCTCACGGACGGCACCGCCACCGAGACCTTGGGGGTAAACGGACGCGTGGGGTCTACACGGAGGGGATCTTGCTATGGGTCTGGCCCGGATGTTGCTCCAAAGTGTTCCTATGGGCTGACCTAACACAACCGGGTGGGGATGTCCACTGGTCAAAGTCCGTCCGTGCAAAGTCAAAGGGCTAGATCCCGTGGTCAAACGCTACAGGGTTAGGCGGGACGGGGGCACTGGGGGGGTAGCAATGCCACCGGAGCGTCGCACCGGGCCCTCATACATGCGGGGTGGTGTGGTGGCATGTCCGAAGAGGTGGGACGCGTCTCCGGGGCGAGCCCCCCCACACGGACGGCGATGACACGGTAGTAGACGTTCTGCGGTAACGATGCGGATTCAATATTACTAAATACTCGGAGCGCGATAAAATCATGAGTTTTTTTGCACGAGTGGGCACATGTGCTATAGGAACGATGGTATTTTTTCATAATTTTTGGTGATGGAGAAGTATCCGAAAAATTCCCTCTACGCGGATTGCCCTTCGCGCGTCTACGGCTGTGGCCGTCGGCCTCCGGGGGCTAGCATGCCGCCAAATCTTGTGCAGGCGGCCTCTCACAAGTCTGGAAGTGTTGTGGCAGTTGCAAATGCCCGGCACGCGTGTCTGGGGTGTGCCCCCCTCATGGACGGCGCCGCCGCCGGAACCTGGAGGGGGGAAACTAACGCGTGGGGTCTACACGGAGGGGACCTTGCTGTGGGTCTGGCCCGGATGTTGCTCCAAAGTGTTTCTTATGGGCTGACCTAACACAACCGGGTGGGGAGGTCCACTGGTCAAAGCCCGTCCGTGCAAAGTCAAAGGACTAGATCCCGTGGTTAAACGCTACAGGGTTAGACGGGACGGGGGCACTGGGGGTAGCAATGCCACCGGAGCGTCGCACCCGGCCCTCATACATTCGGGGTGGTGTGGTGGCATGTCCGAAGAGGCGGGACGCGTCTCTGGGGCGTGCCCCCCACTCATGGACGGCGATGACACGGTAGTAGACGTTCTGCGGTAACGATGCGGCGTCAATATTACTAAATACTCGGAGCGCGATAAAATCATGAGTTTTTTTGCACGACGTGGGCACATGTGCTATAGGAACGATGGTATTTTTTCATAATTTTTGGTGATGGAGAAGTATCCGAAAAATTCCCTCTACGCGGATTGCCCTTCGTGCGTCTACGTATGTGGCCGGCGGCCTCCGGGGGCTAGCATGCCGCCAAATCTTGCGTAGGCGGCCTCTCACAAGTCTGGAAGTGTTGTGGCGGTTTCAAACGGCCGGCACGCATGTCCAGGGTGTGCCCCCCTCATGGACGGCATCGCCGCCGGCACCTGGAGGGGGTAAACGGACGCGTGGGGTCTACACGGAGGGGATCTTGCTGTGGGTCTGGCCTGGATGTTGCTCCAAAGTGTTCCTATGGGCTGACCTAACACAACCGGGTGGGGAGGTCCACTGGTCAAAGCCCGTCCGTGCAAAGTCAAAGGGCTAGATCCCGTGGTCAAACGCTACAGGGTTAGGTGAGACGGGGGCACTGGGGTAGCAATGCCACCGGAGCGTCGCACCGGGCCCTCATACATGCGGGGTGGTGTGGTGGCATGTCCGAAGAGGCGGGACGCGTCTCCGGGG
>NC_057806.1:543418114-543421381 GCF_018294505.1 Triticum aestivum | reverse complement strand
GACACGGTAGTAGACATTCTGCGTTAACGATGCGGCGTCAATATTACTAAATACTCAGAGCGAGATAAAATCATGAGTTTTTTTGCACGATGTGGGCACATGTTCTATAGGAATGATGGTGTTTTTTCATAATTTTTGGTGATGGAGAAGTATCCGAAAAATTCCCTCTACGCGGATTGCCCTTCGCGCGTCTACGGCTGTGGCCGGCGGCCTCCGGGGGCTAGCATGCCGCCAAATCTTGCGTAGGCGGCCGCTCACAAGTCTAGAAGTGTTGTGGCGGTTTCAAACGCCCGGCACGTGTGTCCGGGATGTGCCCCCCTCACGGACGGCACCGCCGCCGGCACCTGGAGGGGGTAAACGGACGCGTGGGGTCTACACGGAGGGGATCTTGCTGTGGGTCTGGCCCGGATGTTGCTCCAAAGTGTTCCTATGGGATGACCTAACACAACCGGGTAGGGATGTCCACTGGTCAAAGTCCGTCTGTGCAAAGTCAAAGGGCTAGATCTCGTGGTCAAACGCTACAGGGTTAGGCGGGACGGGGGCACTGGGGGTAGCAATGCCACCGGAGCGTCGCACCGGGCCCTCATACATGCGGGGTGGTGTGGTGGCATGTCCGAAGAGGTGGGACGCGTCTCCGGGGCGAGCCCCCCCACACGGACGGCGATGACACGGTAGTAGATGTTCTGCGGTAACGATGCGGATTCAATATTACTAAATACTCGGAGCGCGATAAAATCATGAGTTTTTTTGCACGACGTGGGCACATGTGCTATAGGATCGATGGTATTTTTTCATAAATTTTGGTGATGGAGAAGTATCCGAAAAATTCCCTCTACGCGGATTGCCGTTCGCGCGTCTACGGTTGTGGCCGTCGGCCTCCGGGGGCTAGCATGCCGCCAAATCTTGCGCAGGCGGCCTCTCACAAGTCTGGAAGTGTTGTGGCAGTTGCAAACGCCCGGCACGCGTGTCTGGGGTGTGCCCCCCTCATGGACGGCGCCGCCGCCGGAACCTGGAGGGGGGAAACTGATGCGTTGGGTCTACACGGAGGGGACCTTGCTGTGGGTCTGGCCCGGATGTTGCTCCAAAGTGTTTCTTATGGGCTGACCTAACACAACCGGGTGGGGAGGTCCACTGGTCAAAGCCCGTCCGTGCAAAGTCAAAGGGCTAGATCCCGTGGTTAAACGCTACAGGGTTAGACGGGACAGGGGTACTGGGGGTAGCAATGCCACCGGAGCATCGCACCCGGCCCTCATACATGCGGGGTGGTGTGGTGGCATGTCCGAAGAGGTGGGACGTGTCTCCGGGGCGTGCCCCCCCCCTCACGGACGGCGATGACACGGTAGTAGACGTTCTGGGGTAACGATGCGGCGTCAATATTACTAAATACTCGGAGCGCGATAAAATCATGAGTTTTTTTGCACCACGTGGGCACATGTGCTATAGGAATGATGGTATTTTTTCATAATTTTTGGTGATGGAGCAGTATCCGAAAAATTCCCTCTACGCGGATTGCCCTTCGCGCGTCTACGGTTGTGGCCGGCGGCCTCCGGGGGCTAGAATGCCGCCAAATCTTGCGTAGGCGGCATCTCACAAGTCTGGAAGTGTTGTGGCGGTTTCAAACGCCCGACATGCGTGTTCAGGGTGTGCCCCCCTCATGGACGGCGCCGCCAAATCTTGCGTAGGCGGCCCCTCACAAGTCTGGAAGTGTTGTGGTGGTTTCAAACGCCCGGCACGCGTGTCCGGGGTGTGCCCCCCTCACGGACGGCACCGCCGCCGGCACCTGGAGGGGGTAAACGGATGCGTGGGGTCTACACGGAGGGGATCTTGCTGTGGGTCTGGCCCGGATGTTGCTCCAAAGTGTTCCTATGGGCTGACCTAACACAACCAGGTGGGGAGGTCCACTAGTCAAAGCCCGTCCGTGCAAAGTCAAAGAGCTAGATCCCGTGGTCAAACGCTACAGGGTTAGGCGGGACGGGGGCACTGGGGGGTAGCAATGCCACCGGAGCATCGCACTGGGCCCTCATACATGCGGGGTGGTGTGGTGGCATGTCCGAAGAGGCGGGACGGGTCTCCGGGGCGTGGCCCCCTCTCACGAACGACGATGACACGGTAGTAGACGTTCTGCGGTAACGATGCGGCGTCAATATTACTAAATACTCGGAGCGCGATAAAATCATGAGTTTTTTTGCATGACGTGGGCACATGTGCTATAGGAATGATGGTATTTTTTCATAAATTTTGGTGATGGAGAAGTATCCGAAAAATTCCCTCTACACGGATTGCCCTTCGCGCGTCTATGGCTCTGGCCGGCGGCCTCCGGGGGCTAGCATGCCGCCAAATCTTGCGTAGGCGGCCTCTCACAAGTATGGAAGTGTTGTGGCGGTTGCAAACGCCCGGCACGCATGTCCGGGGTGTGCCCCCCCTTATGGACGGCGCCGCCGCCGGCACCTGGAGTGGGGAAACAGACGCGTGGGGTCTACACGGAGGGGATCTTGTTGTGGGTCTGGCCCGGATGTTGCTCCAAAGTGTTCCTATGGGCTGACCTAACACAACCAGGTGGGGAGGTCCACTAGTCAAAGCCCGTCCGTGCAAAGTCAAAGGGCTAGATCCCGTGGTGAAATGCTACAGGGTTAGGCGGGACGGGGGCACTGGGGGTAGCAATGCCACCGGAGCATCGCACCGGGCCCTCATACATGCGGGGTGGTGTGGTGGCATGTCCGAAGAGGCGGGACGCGTCTCCGGGGCGTGGCCCCCTCTCACGGACGACGATGACACGGTAGTAGATGTTCTGCGGTAACGATGCGGCGTCAATATTACTAAATACTCGGAGCGCGATAAAATCATGATTTTTTTGCACGACGTGGGCACATGTGCTATAGGAACGGCGGTATTTTTTTATAATTTTTGGTGATGGCGAAGTATCCGAAAAATTGCCTCTATGCGGATTGCCCTTCGCGCGTCTACGGTTGTGGCCGGCGGCCTCCGGGGGCTTGCATGCCGCCAAATCTTGCGTAGGCGGCCTCTCACAAGTCTGGAAGTGTTGTGGCGGTTGCAAACGCCCGGCACGCGTGTCCAGGGTGTGCCCCCCCTCACGGACGGCACCGCCGCCGACACCTGGAGGGGGGAAACGGACGCGTGGGGTCTACACGGAGGGGATCTTGCTGTGGGTCTGGCCCGGATGTTGCTCCAAAGTGTTCCTATGGGCTGACCTAACACAACCGGGTGGGGAGGTCCACTGGTCAAATCCCGTTCGTGCAAAGTCAAAGG
>NC_057806.1:543414608-543417852 GCF_018294505.1 Triticum aestivum | reverse complement strand
GGCGGGACGCGTCTCCGGGGCGTGGCCCCCCCTCACGGACGGCGATGACACGGTAGTAGACGTTCTGCGGTAACGATGCGGCGTCAATATTACTGAATATTCGGAGCGCGATAAAATCATGAGTTTTTTTTTGCACGACGTGGGCACATGTGCTATAGGAACGATGGTATTTTTTCATAATTTTTGGTGATGGAGAAGTATCCAAAAAATTCCCTCTACGCAGATTGCCCTTCGCGCGTCTACTGCTGTGGCCGGCGGCCTTCGGGGGCTAGCATGCCGCCAAATCTTGCGTAGGCGGCCTCTCACAAGTCTGGAAGTGTTGTGGCGGTTGCAAACGCCCGGCACGCATGTCCGGGGTGTGCCCCCCCTTATGGACGGCGCCGCCGCCGGCACCTGGAGGGGGTAAACGGACGCGTGGGGTCTACACGGAGGGGATCTTGCTGTGGGTCTGGCCCGGATGTTGCTCCAAAGTGTTCCTATGGGCTGACCTAACACAACCAGGTGGGGAGGTCCACTGGTCAAAGCCCGTCCGTGCAAAGTCAAAGGGCTAGATCCCGTGGTCAAACGCTACAGGGTTAGGCGGGACGGGGGCACTGGGGGGTAGCAATGCCACCGGAGCGTCGCACCGGGCCATCATACATGCGGGGTGGTGTGGTGGCATGTCCGAAGAGGCGGGACGCGTCTCCGGGGCGTGGCCCCCTCTCACGGATGATGATGACACGGTAGTAGACGTTCTGCGGTAATGATGCGGCGTCAATATTACTAAATACTCGGAGCGCGATAAAATCATGAGTTTTTTTGCACGACGTGGGCACATGTGCTATAGGAACGATGGTATTTTTTCATAATTTTTGGTGATGGCGAAGTATCCGAAAAATTGCCTCTATGCGGATTGCCCTTCGCGCGTATACGGCTGTGGCCGGCGGCCTCCGGGGGCTTGCATGCCGCCAAATCTTGCGTAGGCGGCCTCTCACAAGTCTGGAAGTGTTGTGGCGGTTGCAAACGCCCGGCACGCGTGTCCGGGGTGTGCCCCCCCTCACGGACGGTGCTGCCGCCGGCACCTGGAGGGGGGAAACCGACGCGTGGGGTCTACACGGAGGGGATCTTGCTGTGGGTCTGGCCCGGATGTTGCTCCGAAGTGTTCCTATGGGCTGACCTAACACAACCGGGTGGGGAGGTCCACTGGTCAAAGCCCGTTTGTGCAAAGTCAAAGGGCTAGATCCCGTGGTCAAACGCTATAGGGTTAGGCGGGACGGGGGCACTGGGGGTAGCAATGCCGCAGGAGCGTCGCATCGGGCCCTCATACATGCGGGGTGGTGTGGTGGCATGTCCGAAGAGGCGGGACGCGTCTCCGGGGCATGGCCCCCCCTCACGGACGGCGATGACACGGTAGTAGACGTTCTGCGGTAACGATGCGGCGTCAATATTACTAAATACTCGGAGCGCGATAAAATCATGAGTTTTTTTGCACGACGTGGGCACATGTGCTATAGGAACGATGGTATTTTTTCATAATTTTTGGTGATGGAGAAGTATCCGAAAAATTCCCTCTACGCGGATTGCCCTTCGCGCGTCTACGGCTGTGGCTGGCTGCCTCCGGGGGCTAGCATGCCGCCAAATCTTGCGTAGGCGGCCTCTCACAAGTCTGGAAGTGTTGTGGTGGTTGCAAACGCACGGCACGCGTGTCCGAGGTGTGCCCCCCCTCACGGACAGCGTCGCCGCCGGCACCTGGAGGGGGGAAACGGAAGCGTGGGGTCTACACGGAGGGGATCTTGCTGTGGGTCTGGCCCGGATGTTGCTCCAAAGTGTTCCTATGGGCTGACCTAACACAACCGGGTGGGGAGGTCCACTGGTCAAAGCCCGTCCATGCAAAGTCAAAGGGCTAGATCCCGTGGTCAAACGTTACAGGGTTAGGCAGGACGGGGGCACTGGGGGGTAGCAATGCCACCGGAGCATTGCACCAGGCCCTCATACATGCGGGGTGGTGTGGTGGCATGTCCGATGAGGCGGGACGCGTCTCCGGGGCGTGGCCCCCCCTCACGGACGGCGATGACACGGTAGTACACATTCTGGGGTAACGATGCGGCTTCAATATTACTAAATACTCGGAGCACAATAAAATCATGAGTTTTTTTGCACGACGTGGGCCCATGTTCTATAGGAACAATGGTATTTTTTTCATAATTTTTGGTGATGGATTAGTATCCAAAAAATTCCCTCTACGCGGATTGCCCTTCACGCGTCTATGGCTGTGGCCGGCGGCCTCCAAGGGCTAGCATGCCGCCAAATCTTGCGTAGGCGGCCTCTCACAAGTCTGGAAGTGTTGTGGCGGTTGCAAACGCCCGGCACGCGTGTCCGGGGTGTGCCCCCCCTCACGGACGGTGCCGCCGCCGGCACCTGGAGGGGGGAAACGGACGCGTGGGGTCTACACGGAGGGGATCTTACTGTGGGTCTCGCCCAGATGTTGCTCCAAAGTGTTCCTATGGGCTGACCTAACACAAACGGGTGGGGAGGTCCACTGGTCAAAGCCCGTCCGTGCAAAGTCAAAGGGCTAGATCCCGTGGTCAAACACTATAGGGTTAGGCGGGACAAGGGCACTGGGGGTAGCAATGCCACCGGAGCATCGCACCGGGCCCTCATACATGCGGGGTGGTGTGGTGGCATGTCCGAAGAGGCGGGACGCGTCTCCGGGGCGTGGCCCCCTCACGGACGGCGATGATACGGTAGTAGACGTTCTGCGGTAACGATGCGGCGTCAATATTACTAAATACTCGGAGCGCGATAAAATCATGAGTTTTTTTGCACGACGAGGGCACATGTGCTATAGGAATGATGGTATTTTTTCATAATTTTTGGTGATGGAGAAGTATCCGAAAAATTCCCTCTACGCGGATTGCCCTTCACGCGTCTACGGCTATGGCTGGCGGCCTTCGGGGGCTAGCATGCCGCCAAATCTTGCGTAGGCGGCCTCTCACAAGTCTGGAAGTGTTGTGGCGGTTGCAAACGCCCGGCACGCATGTCCGGGGTGTGCCCCCCCTCACGGACGGCGCCGCCGCCGGCACCTGGAGGGGGGAAACGGACGCGTGGGGTCTACACGGAGGGGATCTTGTTGTGGGTCTGGCCCGGATGTTGCTCCAAAGTGTTCCTATGGGCTGACCTAACACAACCGGGTGGGGAGGTCCACTGGTCAAAGCCCGTCCGTGCAAAGTCAAAGGGCTAGATCGCGTGGTCAAACGCTGAATGG
>NC_057806.1:543407588-543414224 GCF_018294505.1 Triticum aestivum | reverse complement strand
GTCGCACTGGGCCCTCATACATGCGGGATGGTGTGGTGGCATGTCCCAAGAGGCTGGACGCGTCTCCGGGGCGTGCCCCCCCCCTCACGGACGGCGATGACACGGTAGTAGACGATCTGCGGTAACGATGCGGCGTCAATATTACTAAATACTCGGAGCGCGATAAAATCATGAGTTTTTTTTGCACGACGTGGGCACATGTGCTATAGGAACGATGGTATTTTTTCATAATTTTTGGTGATGGAGAAGTATCCGAAAAATTCCCTCTACGCGGATTGCCCTTCACGCGTCTACGGCTATGGCTGGCGGCCTTCGGGGGCTAGCATGCCGCCAAATCTTGCGTAGGCGGCCTCTCACAAGTCTGGAAGTGTTGTGGCGGTTGCAAACGCCCGGCACGCATGTCCGGGGTGTGCCCCCCCTCACGGACGGCGCCGCCGCCGGCACCTGGAGGGGGGAAACGGACGCGTGGGGTCTACACGGAGGGGATCTTGCTGTGGGTCTGGCCCGGATGTTGCTCCAAAGTGTTCCTATGGGCTGACCTAACACAACCGGGTGGGGAGGTCCACTGGTTAAGCCCGTCCGTGCAAAGTCAAAGGGTAGATCCCGTGGTCAAACGTTACAGGGTTAGGCGGGACGGGGGCACTGGGGGTAGCAATGCCACCGGAGCGTCGCACCAGGCCCTCATACATGCGGGGTGGTGTGTTGGCATGTCCGAAGAGGCGGGACGCGTCTCCGGGGAATGGCCCCCGCTCACGGACGACGATGACACGGTAGTAGACATTCTGCGGTAACGATGCGGCGTCAATATTACTAAATACTCGGAGCGCGATAAAATCATGAGTTTTTTTGCACGACGTGGGCACATGTGCTATAGGAACGATGGTATTTTTTCATAATTTTTGGTGATGGAGAAGTATCCGAAAAATTCCCTCTACGCGGATTGCCCTTCGCGCATCTACGGCTGTGGACGGCGGCCTCCGGGGGCCAGCATGCCGCCAAATCTTGCGTAGGCGGCCTCTCACAAGTCTAGAAGTGTTGTGGCGGTTGCAAACGCCCGGCACGCGTGTCCAGGGTGTGCCCCCCTCACGGACGGCGCCGCCGCCGGCACCTGGAGGGGGGAAACGGAAGCGTGGGGTCTACACGGAGGGGATCTTGCTGTGGGTCTGGCCCGGATGTTGCTTCAAAGTGTTCCTATGGGTTGACCTAACACAACCGGGTGGGGAGGTCCACTGGTCAAAGCCCGTCCGTGCAAAGTCAAAGGGCTAGATCCCGTGGTCAAATTCTATAGGGTTAGGCGGGACGAGGGCACTGGGGGGAGCAATGCCACCAGAGCGTCGCACCGGGCCCTCATACATGCGGGGTGGTGTGGTGGCATGTCCGAAGAGGCGGGACGCGTCTCCGGGGCATGGCCCCCCTCACGGACGGCGATGATACGGTAGTAGACATTCTGCGGTAACGATGCGGCGTCAATATTACCAAATACTCGGAGCGCGATAAAATCATGAGTTTTTTTCACGACGTGGCACATGTGCTATAGGAATGATGGTATTTTTTCATAATTTTTGGTGATGGAGAAGAATCCGAAAAATTGCCTCTACGCGGATTGCCCTTCGCGCGTCTACGACTATGGCCGGCGGCCTCCGGGGGCTAGCATGCCGCCAAATCTTGCGTAGGCGGCCTCTCACAAGTCTGGAAGTGTTGTGGCGGTTGCAAACGCCCGGCACGTGTGTCCGGGGTGTGCCCCCCCTCACGGACGGCGCCGCCGCCGGCACCTGGAGGGGGGAAATGGATGCGTGGGGTCTACACGGAGGGGATCTTGCTGTGGGTCTGGCCCAGATGTTGCTCCAAAGTGTTCCTATGGGCTGACCTAACACAACCGGGTGGGGAGGTCCACTGGTCAAAGCCCGTCCGTGCAAAGTCAAAGGGCTAGATCCCGTGGTCAAACGCTATAGGGTTAGGCGGGACGGGGGCACTGGGGGTAGCAATGCCACAGGAGCGTCGCACCGGGCCCTCATACATGCAGGGTGGTGTGGTGGCATGTCCGAAGAGGCGGGAAGCGTCTCCGGGGCGTGGCCCCCCCTCACGGACGGCGATGACACGGTAGTAGACGTTCTGCGGTAACGATGCGGCGTCAATATTACTAAATACTCGGAGCGCGATAAAATCATGAGTTTTTTTACACGACATGGGCACATGTGCTATAGGAACGATGGTATTTTTTCATAATTTTTGGTGATGGAGAAGTATCCGAAAAATTCCCTCCACGCGGATTGCCCTTCGCGCGTCTACGGCTGTGGCCGGCGGCCTCCAGGGGCTAGCATGCCACCAAATCTTGCGTAGGCGGCCTCTCACAAGTCTGGAAGTGTTGTGGCAGTTGCAAACGCCCGACACGCGTGTCCGGGGTGTGCCCCCCTCACGGACGGCGCCGCCGCCGGCACCTGGAGGGGGGAAACGGACGCGTGGGGTCTACACGGAGGGGATCTTGCTGTGGGTCTGGCCCGGATGTTGCTCCGAAGTGTTCCTATGGGCTGACCTAACACAACCGGGTGGGGAGGTCCACTGGTCAAAGCCCGTCCATGCAAAGTCAAAGGGCTAGATCCCGTGGTCAAACGTTACAGGGTTAGGCGGGACGGGGGCACTGGGGGTAGCAATGCCACCGGAGCATCGCACCAGGCCCTCATACATGCGGGGTGGTGTGGTGGCATGTCCGAAGAGGCGGGACGCGTCTCCGGGGCATGGCCCCCCCTCACGGACGGCGATGACACGGTAGTAGACATTCTGCGGTAACGATGCGGCGTCAATATTACTAAATACTCGGAGCGCGATAAAATCATGAGTTTTTTTGCACGACGTGGGCACATGTGCTATAAGAACGATGGTATTTTTTCATAATATTTGGTGATGGAGAAGTATCCGAAAAATTCCCTCTACGCGGATTGCCCTTAGCACGTCTACGGCTGTGGCCGGCGGCCTCCGGGGGCCAGCATGCCGCCAAATCTTGCGTAGGCGGCCTCTCACAAGTCTGGAAGTGTTGTGGCGGTTGCAAACGCCCGACACACGTGTCCGGGGTGTGCCCCCCTCACGGACGGCGCCGCCGGCGGCACCTGGAGGGGGGAAACAGACGCGTGGGGTCTATACGGAGGGGATCTTGCTGTGGGTCTGGCCCGGATGTTGCTCCAAAGTGTTCCTATGGGCTGACCTAACACAACCGGGTGGGGAGGTCCACTGGTCAAAGCCCGTCCGTGCAAAGTCAAAGGGCTAGATCCCATGGTCAAATGCTATAGGGTTAGGCGGGACGAGGGCACTGGGGGTAGCAATGCCACCGGAGCGTCGCACCGGGCCCTCATACATGCGGGGTGGTGTGGTGGCATGTCCGAAGAGGCGGGACGCGTCTCCGGGGCGTGGCCCCCCCTCACGGACGGCGATGAAACGGTAGTAAACATTCTGCGGTAACGATGCGGCGTCAACATTACTAAATACTCGGAGCGCGATAAAATCATAAGTTTTTTTTTCACGACGTGGGCACATGTGCTATAGGAACGATGGTATTTTTTCATAATTTTTGGTGATGGAGAAGAATCCGAAAAATTGCCTCTACGCGGATTGCCCTTCACGCGTCTACGACTATGGTCGGCGGCCTCCGGGGGCTAGCATGCCGCTAAATCTTGCGTAGGCGGCCTCTCCCAAGTCTGGAAGTGTTGTGGCGGTTGCAAACGCCCGACACGCGTGTCCGGGGTGTGCCCCCCCTCACGGACGGCGCCGCCGCCGGCACCTGGAGGGGGGAAACAGACGCGTGGGGTCTATACGGAGGGGATCTTGCTGTGGGTCTGGCCCGGATGTTGCTCCAAAGTGTTCCTATGGGCTGACCTAACACAACCGGGTGGGGAGGTCCACTGGTCAAAGCCCGTCCGTGCAAAGTCAAAGGGCTAGATCCCATGGTCAAATGCTATAGGGTTAGGCGGGACGAGGGCACTGGGGGTAGCAATGCCACCGGAGCGTCGCACCAGGCCCTCATACATGCGGGGTGGTGTGGTGGCATGTCCGAAGAGGCGGGACGCGTCTCCGGGGAATGGCCCCCGCTCACGGGCGGCGATGACACGGTAGTAGACATTCTGCGGTAACGATGCGGCGTCAATATTACTAAATACTCGGAGTGCGATAAAATCATGAGTTTTTTTGCACGACGTGGGCACACGTGCTATAGGAACGATGGTATTTTTTCATAATTTTTGGTGATGGAGAAGTATCCGAAAAATTCCCTCTACGCGGATTGCCCTTCGCGCGTCTACGGCTGTGGCCGGCTGCCTCCGGGGGCCAGCATGCCGCCAAATCTTGCGTAGGCGGCCTCTCACAAGTCTAGAAGTGTTGTGGCGGTTGCAAACGCCCGGCACGCGTGTCCGGGGTGTGCCCCCCTCACGGACGGTGCCGCCGCCGGCACCTGGAGGGGGGAAACGGACGCGTGGGGTCTACACGGAGGGGATCTTGCTGTGGGTCTAGCCCGGATGTTGCTTCAAAGTGTTCCTATGGGCTGACCTAACACAACCGGGTGGGGAGGTCCACTGGTCAAAGCCCGTCCGTGCAAAGTCAAAGGGCTAGATCCCGTGGTCAAATGCTATAGGGTTAGGCGGGACGAGGGCACTGGGGGTAGCAATGCCACCGGAGCGTCGCACCGGGCCCTCATACATGCGGGGTGGTGTGGTGGCATGTCCGAAGAGGTGGGACGCGTCTCCGGGGCGTGGCCCCCCCTCACGGACGGCGATGATACGGTAGTAGACATTCTGCGGTAACGATGCGGCGTCAATATTACCAAATACTCGGAGCGCGATAAAATCATGAGTTTTTTTCACGACGTGGGCACATGTGCTATAGTAACGATGGTATTTTTTCATAATTTTTGGTGATGGAGAAGAATCCGAAAAATTGCCTCTACGCGGATTGCCCTTCGCGCGTCTACGACTATGGCCGGCGGCCTCCGGGGGCTAGCATGCCGCCAAATCTTGCGTAGGCGGCCTCTCACAAGTCTGGAAGTGTTGTGGCGGTTGCAAACGCCCGACACGTGTTTCCGGGGTGTGCCCCCCCTCACGGACGGCGCCGCCGCCGGCACCTGGAGGGGGGAAACGGATGCGTGGGGTCTACACGGAGGGGATCTTGCTGTGGGTCTGGCCCGGATGTTGCTCCAAAGTGTTCCTATGGGCTGACCTAACACAACCGGGTGGGGAGGTCCACTGGTCAAAGCCCGTCCGTGCAAAGTCAAAGGGCTAGATCCCGTGGTCAAACGCTACAGGGTTAGGCGGGACGGGGGCACTGGGGGTAGCAATGCCACAGGAGCGTCGCACCAGGCCCTCATACATGCAGGGTGGTGTGGTTGCATGTCCGAAGAGGCGGGAAGCGTCTCCGGGGCGTGGCCCCCCCTCACGGACGGCGATGACACGGTAGTAGACGTTCTGCGGTAACGATGCGGCGTCAATATTACTAAATACTCGGAGCGCGATAAAATCATGAGTTTTTTCATACGACGTGGGCACATGTGCTATAGGAACGATGGTATTTTTTCATATTTTTTGGTGATGCAGAAGTATCCGAAAAATTCCCTCCACGCGGATTGCCCTTCGCGCATCTACGGCTGTGGCCGGCGGCCTCCGGGGGCTATCATGCCACCAAATCTTGTGTAGGCGGCCTCTCACAAGTCTGGAAGTGTTGTGGCGGTTGCAAACGCCCGGCACGCGTGTCTGGGGTGTGCCCCCCTCACGGACGGCGCCGCCGCCGGCACCTGGAGGGGGGAAACGGATGCGTGGGGTCTACACGGAGGGGATCTTGCTGTGGGTCTGGCCCGGATGTTGCTCCGAAGTGTTCCTATGGGCTGACCTAACACAACCGGGTGGGGAGGTCCACTGGTCAAATCCCGTCCATGCAAAGTCAAAGGGCTAGATCCCGTGGTCAAACCTTACAGGGTTAGGCGGGACGGGGGCACTGGGGGTAGCAATGCCACCGGAGCATCGCACCAAGCCCTCATACATGCGGGGTGGTGTGGTGGCATGTCCAAAGAGGCGGGACGCGTCTCCGGGGCATGGCCCCCCCTCACGGACGGCGATGACACGGTAGTAGACATTCTGCGGTAACGATGCGGCATCAATATTACTAAATACTCGGAGCGCGATAAAATCATGAGTTTTTTTGCACGACGTGGGCACATGTGCTATAGGAATGATGGTATTTTTTCATAATTTTTGGTGATGGAGAAGTATCCGAAAAATTCCCTCTACGCGGATTGCCCTTCGCGCGTCTACGGCTGTGGCCGGCGGCCTCCGGGGCCCAGCATGCCGCCAAATCTTGTGTAGGCAGCCTCTCACAAGTCTGGAAGTGTTATGGCGGTTGCAAACGCCCGGCACGCGTGTCCGGGGTGTGCCCTCCATCAAGGACGGCACCGCCGCCGACACCTGGAGGGGGAAACGGACGCATGGGGTCTACACGGAGGGGATCTTGTTGTGGGTCTGGCCCGGATGTTGCTCCAAAGTGTTCCTATTGGCTGACCTAACACAACCGGGTGGGGAGGTCCACTGGTCAAAGCCCGTCCGTGCAAAGTCAAAGGGCTAGATCGCGTGGTCAAACGCTGAATGGTTAGGCGGGACAGGGGCA
>NC_057806.1:543359704-543407303 GCF_018294505.1 Triticum aestivum | reverse complement strand
GGGATGGTGTGGTGGCATGTCCCAAGAGGCGGGACGCGTCTCCGGGGCGTGCCCCCCCCCCTCACGGACGGCGATGACACGGTAGTAGACGATCTGCGGTAACGATGCGGCGTCAATATTACTAAATACTCGGAGCGCGATAAAATCATGAGTTTTTTTTGCACGACGTGGGCACATGTGCTATAGGAACGATGGTATTTTTTCATAATTTTTGGTGATGGAGAAGTATCCGAAAAATTCCCTCTACGCGGATTGCCCTTCACGCGTCTACGGCTATGGCTGGCGGCCTTCGGGGGCGAGCATGCCGCCAAATCTTGCGTAGGCGGCCTCTCACAAGTCTGGAAGTGTTGTGGCGGTTGCAAACGCCCGGCACGCATGTCCGGGGTGTGCCCCCCCTCACGGACGGCGCCGCCGCCGGCACCTGGAGGGGGGAAACGGACGCGTGGGGTCTACACGGAGGGGATCTTGCTGTGGGTCTGGCCCGGATGTTGCTCCAAAGTGTTCCTATGGGCTGACCTAACACAACCGGGTGGGGAGGTCCATTGGTCATGCCCGTCCGTGCAAAGTCAAAGGGTAGATCCCGTTGTCAAACGTTACAGGGTTAGGCGGGACGGGGGCACTGGGGGTAGCAATGCCACCGGAGCGTCGCACCAGGCCCTCATACATGCGGGGTGGTGTGTTGGCATGTCCGAAGAGGCGGGACGCGTCTCCGGGGAATGGCCCCCGCTCACGGACGGCGATGACACGGTAGTAGACATTCTGCGGTAACGATGCGGCGTCAATATTACTAAATACTCGGAGCGCGATAAAATCATGAGTTTTTTTGCACGACGTGGGCACATGTGCTATAGGAACGATGGTATTTTTTCATAATTTTTGGTGATGGAGAAGTATCCGAAAAATTCCCTCTACGCGGATTGCCCTTCGCGCATCTACGGCTGTGGCCGGCGGCCTCCGGGGGCCAGCATGCCGCCAAATCTTGCGTAGGCGGCTTCTCACAAGTCTAGAAGTGTTGTGGCGGTTGCAAACGGCCGGCACGCGTGTCCAGGGTGTGCCCCCCTCACGGACGGTGCCGCCGTCGGCACCTGGAGGGGGGAAACGGACGCGTGGGGTCTACACGGAGGGGATCTTGCTGTGGGTCTGGCCCGGATGTTGCTTCAAAGTGTTCCTATGGGTTGACCTAACACAACCGGGTGGGGAGGTCCACTGGTCAAAGCCCGTCCGTGCAAAGTCAAAGGGCTAGATCCCGTGGTCAAATTCTATAGGGTTAGGCGGGACGAGGGCACTGGGGGGAGCAATGCCACCAGAGCATCGCACCGGGCCCTCATACATGCGGGGTGGTGTGGTGGCATGTCCGAAGTGGCGGGACGCGTCTCCGGGGCATGGCCCCCCTCACGAACGGCGATGATACGGTAGTAGACATTCTGCGGTAACGATGCGGCGTCAATATTACCAAATACTCGGAGCGTGATAAAATCATGAGTTTTTTTCACGACGTGGGCACATGTGCTATAGGAATGATGGTATTTTTTCATAATTTTTGGTGATGGAGAAGAATCCGAAAAATTGCCTCTACGCGGATTGCCCTTCGCGCGTCTACGACTATGGCCGGCGGCCTCCGGGGGCTAGCATGCCGCCAAATCTTGCGTAGGCGGCCTCTCACAAGTCTGGAAGTGTTGTGGCGGTTGCAAACGCCCGGCAAGTGTGTCCGGGGTGTGCCCCCCCTCACGGACGGCGCCGCCGCCGGCACCTGGAGGGGGGAAACGGATGTGTGGGGTCTACACGGAGGGGATCTTGCTGTGGGTCTGGCCCAGATGTTGCTCCAAAGTGTTCCTATGGGCTGACCTAACACAACCGGGTGGGGAGGTCAACTGGTCAAAGCCCGTCCGTGCAAAGTCAAAGGGCTAGATCCCGTGGTCAAACGCTATAGGGTTAGGCGGGACGGGGGCACTGGGGGTAGCAATGCCACAGGAGCATCGCACCGGGCCCTCATACATGCAGGGTGGTGTGGTGGCATGTCCGAAGAGGCGAGAAGCGTCTCCGGGGCGTGGCCCCCCCTCACGGACGGCGATGACACGGTAGTAGACGTTCTGCGGTAACGATGCGGCGTCAATATTACTAAATACTCGGAGCGCGATAAAATCATGAGTTTTTTTACACGACATGGGCACATGTGCTATAGGAACGATGGTATTTTTTCATAATTTTTGGTGATGGAGAAGTATCCGAAAAATTCCCTCCACGCGGATTGCCCTTCGCGCGTCTACGGCTGTGGCCGGCGGCCTCCAGGGGCTAGCATGCCACCAAATCTTGCGTAGGCCGCCTCTCACAAGTCTGGAAGTGTTGTGGCGGTTGCAAACGCCCGGCACGCGTGTCCGGGGTGTGCCCCCCTCACGGACGGCGCCGCCGCCGGCACCTGGAGGGGGGAAACGGACGCGTGGGGTCTACACGGAGGGGATCTTGCTGTGGGTCTGGCCCGGATGTTGCTCCGAAGTGTTCCTATGGGCTGACCTAACACAACCGGGTGGGGAGGTCCACTGGTCAAAGCCCGTCCGTGCAAAGTCAAAGGGCTAGATCCCATGGTCAAATGCTATAGGGTTAGGCGGGACGAGGGCACTGGGGTAGCAATGCCACCGGAGCGTCGCACTGGGCCCTCATACATGCGGGGTGGTGTGGTGGCATGTCCGAAGAGGCGGGACGCGTCTCCGGGGCGTGGCCCCCCCTCACGGACGGCGATGATACGGTAGTAGACATTCTGCGGTAACGATGCGGCGTCAATATTACTGAATACTCGGAGCGCGATAAAATCATAAGTTTTTTTTTCACGACGTGGGCACATGTGCTATAGGAACGATGGTATTTTTTCATAATTTTTGGTGATGGAGAAGAATCCGAAAAATTGCCTCTACGCGGATTGCCCTTCACGCGTCTACGACTATGGTCGGCGGCCTCCGGGGGCTAGCATGCCGCTAAATCTTGCGTAGGCGGCCTCTCCCAAGTCTGGAAGTGTTGTGGCGGTTGCAAACGCCCGACACGCGTGTCCGGGGTGTGCCCCCCATCACGGACGGCGCCGCCGCCGGCACCTGGAGGGGGGAAACAGACGCGTGGGGTCTATACGGAGGGGATCTTGCTGTGGGTCTGGCCCGGATGTTGCTCCAAAGTGTTCCTATGGGCTGACCTAACACAACCGGGTGGGGAGGTCCACCGGTCAAAGCCCGTCCGTGCAAAGTCAAAGGGCTAGATCCCATGGTCAAATGCTATAGGGTTAGGCGGGACGAGGGCACTGGGGGTAGCAATGCCACCGGAGCATCGCACCAGGCCCTCATACATGCGGGGTGGTGTGGTGGCATGTCCGAAGAGGCGGGACGCGTCTCCGGGGAATGGCCCCCGCTCACGGGCGGCGATGACACGGTAGTAGACATTCTGCGGTAACGATGCAGCGTCAATATTACTAAATACTCGGAGCGCGATAAAATCATGAGTTTTTTTGCACGACGTGGGCACACGTGCTATAGGAACGATGGTATTTTTTCATAATTTTTGGTGATGGAGAAGTATCCGAAAAATTCCCTCTACGCGGATTGCCCTTCGCGCGTCTACGGTTGTGGCCGGCTGCCTCCGGGGGCCAGGATGCCGCCAAATCTTGCGTAGGCAGCCTCTCACAAGTCTAGAAGTGTTGTGGCGGTTGCAAACGCCCGGCACGCGTGTCCGGGGTGTGCCCCCCTCACGGACGGTGCCGCCGCCGGCACCTGGAGGGGGGAAACGGACGCGTGGGGTCTACACGGAGGGGATCTTGCTGTGGGTCTGGCCCGGATGTTGCTTAAAAGTGTTCCTATGGGCTGACCTAACACAACCGGGTGGGGAGGTCCACTGGTCAAAGCCCGTCCGTGCAAAGTCAAAGGGCTAGATCCCGTGGTCAAATGCTATAGGATTAGGCGGGACGAGGGCACTGGGGGTAGCAATGCCACCGGAGCGTCGCACCGGGACCTCATACATGCGGGGTGGTGTGGTGGCATGTCCGAAGAGGCGGGACGCATCTCCGGGGCGTGGCCCCCCCTCACGGACGGCGATGATACGGTAGTAGACATTCTGCGGTAATGATGCGGCGTCAATATTACAAAATACTAGGAGCGCGATAAAATCATGAGTTTTTTTCACGACGTAGGCACATGTGCTATAGTAACGATGGTATTTTTTCATAATTTTTGGTGATGGAGAAGAATCCGAAAAATTGCCTCTACGCGGATTGCCCTTCGCGCGTCTACGACTATGGCCGGCGGCCTCCGGGGGCTAGCATGCCGCCAAATCTTGCGTGGGCGGCCTCTCACAAGTCTGGAAGTGTTGTGGCAGTTGCAAATGCCCGGCACGTGTGTCCGGGGTGTGCCCCCCCTCACGGACGGCGCCGCCGCCGGCACCTGGAGGGGGGAAACGGATGCGTGGGGTCTACACGGAGGGGATCTTGCTGTGGGTCTGGCCCGGATGTTGCTCCAAAGTTTTCCTATGGGCTGACCTAACACAACCGGGTGGGGAGGTCCACTGGTTAAAGCCCGTCCGTGCAAAGTCAAAGGGCTAGATCCCGTGGTCAAACGCTACAGGGTTAGGCGGGACGGGGGCACTGGGGGTAGCAATGCCACAGGAGCGTCGCACCAGGCCCTCATACATGCAGGGTGGTGTGGTGGCATGTCCGAAGAGGCGGGAAGCGTCTCCGGGGCGTGGCCCCCCCTCACGGACGGCGATGACACGGTAGTAGACATTCTGCGGTAACGATGCGGCGTCAATATTACTAAATACTCGGAGCGCGATAAAATCATGAGTTTTTTCATACGACGTGGGCACATGTGCTATAGGAACAATGGTATTTTTTCATATTTTTTGGTAATGCAGAAGTATCCGAAAAATTCCCTCCACGCGGATTGCCCTTCGCGCATCTACGGCTGTTGCCGGCGGCCTCCGGGGGCTAGCATGCCACAAAATCTTGTGTAGGCGGCCTCTCACAAGTCTGGAAGTGTTGTGGCGGTTGCAAACGCCCGGCACGCGTGTCCGGGGTGTGCCCCCCTCACGGACGGCGCCGCCGCCGGCACCTGGAGGGGGGAAACGGATGCATGGGGTCTACACGGAGGGGATCTTGCTGTGGGTCTGGCCCGGATGTTGCTCCGAAGTGTTCCTATGGGCTGACCTAACACACCCGGGTGGGGAGGTCCACTGGTCAAAGCCCGTCCATGCAAAGTCAAAGGGCTAGATCCCGTGGTCAAACCTTACAGGGTTAGGCGGGACGGGGGCACTGGGGGGTAGCAATGCCACCGGAGCATCGCACCAGGCCCTCATACATGCGGGGTGGTGTGGTGGCATGTCCAAAGAGGCGGGACGCGTCTCCGGGCCATGGCCCCCCCTCACGGACGGCGATGACACGGTAGTAGACATTCTGCGGTAACGATGCGGCATCAATATTACTAAATACTCGGAGCGCGATAAAATCATGAGTTTTTTTGCACGACGTGGGCACATGTGCTATAGGAACGATGGTATTTTTTCATAATTTTTGGTGATGGACAAGTATCTGAAAAATTCCCTCTACGCGGATTGCCCTTCGCACGTCTACGGCTGTGGCCGGCGGCCTCCGGGGGCCAGCATGCTGCCATATCTTGCGTAGGCGGCCTCTCACAAGTCTGGACGTGTTGTGGCGGTTGCAAACGCCCGACACACGTGTCCGGGGTGTGCCCCCCCTCACGGACGGCGCCGCCGCCGGCACCTGGAGGGGGGAAACAGACGCGTGGGGTCTATACGGAGGGGATCTTAGTGTGGGTCTGGCCCGGATGTTGCTCCAAAGTGTTCCTATGGGCTGACCTAACACAACCGGGTGGGGAGGTCCACTGGTCAAAGCCCGTCCGTGCAAAGTCAAAGGGCTAGATCCCGTGGTCAAACGCTACAGGGTTAGGCGGGACGGGGGCACTGGGGGTAGCAATGCCACAGGAGCGTCGCACCAAGCCCTCATACATGCAGGGTGGTGTGGTGGCATGTCCGAAGAGGCGGGAAGCATCTCCGGGGCGTGGCCCCCCCTCACGGACGGCGATGACACGGTAGTAGACGTTCTGCGGTAACGATGCGGCGTCAATATTACTAAATACTCGGAGCGCGATAAAATCATGAGTTTTTTCATACGACGTGGGCACATGTGCTATAGGAACGATGGTATTTTTTCATATTTTTTGGTGATGCAGAAGTATCCAAAAAATTCCCTCCACGCGGATTGCCCTTCGCGCATCTACGGTTGTGGCCGGCGGCCTCCGGGGGCTAGCATGCCACCAAATCTTGTGTAGGCGGCCTCTCACAAGTCTGGAAGTGTTGTGGCGGTTGCAAACGCCCGGCACGCGTGTCCGGGGTGTGCCCCCCTCACGGACGGCGCCGCCGCCGGCACCTGGAGGGGGGAAACGGATGCGTGGGGTCTACACGGAGGGGATCTTGCTGTGGGTCTGGCCCGGATGTTGCTCCGAAGTGTTCCTATGGGCTGACCTAACACAACCGGGTGGGGAGGTCCACTGGTCAAAGCCCGTCCATGCAAAGTCAAAGGGCTAGATCCCGTGGTCAAACCTTACAGGGTTAGGCGGGACGGGGGCACTGGGGGTAGCAATGCCACCGGAGCATCGCACCAGGCCCTCATACATGCGGGGTGGTGTGGTGGCATGTCCAAAGAGGCGGGACGCGTCTCCGGGGCATGGCCCCCCCTCACGGACGGCGATGACACGGTAGTAGACATTCTGCGGTAACGATGCGGCATCAATATTACTAAATACTCGGAGCGCGATAAAATCATGAGTTTTTTTGCACGACGTGGGCACATGTGCTATAGGAACGATGGTATTTTTTCATAATTTTTGGTGATGGACAAGTATCCGAAAAATTCCCTCTACGCGGATTGCCCTTCGCACGTCTACGGCTGTGGCCGGCGGCCTCCGGGGGCCAGCATGCTGCCAAATCTTGCGTAGGCGGCCTCTCACAAGTCTGGAAGTGTTGTGGCGGTTGCAAACGCCCGACACACGTGTCCGGGGTGTGCCCCCCCTCACGGACGGCGCCGCCGCCGGCACCTGGAGGGGGGAAACAGACGCGTGGGGTCTATACGGAGGGGATCTTAGTGTGGGTCTGGCCTGGATGTTGCTCCAAAGTGTTCCTATGGGCTGACCTAACACAACCAGGTGGGGAGGTCCACTGGTCAAAGCCCGTCTGTGCAAAGTCAAAGGGCTAGATCCCATGGTCAAATGCTATAGGGTTAGGCGGGACGAGGGCACTGGGGGTAGCAATGCCACCGGAGCGTCGCACCGGGCCCTCATACATGCGGGGTAGTGTGGTGGCATGTCCGAAGAGGTGGGACGCGTCTCCGGGGCGTGCCCCCCCCCCCTCACGGACGGCGATGATACGGTAGTAGACATTCTGCGGTAACGATGCGGCGTCAATATTACTAAATACTCAGAGCGCGATAAAATCGTGAGTTTTTTTTTCACGACCTGGGCACATGTGCTATAGGAACGATGGTATTTTTTCATAATTTTTGGTGATGGAGAAGAATCCGAAAAATTGCCTCTACGCGTCTACGACTATGGTCGGCGGCCTCCGCGGGCTAGCATGCCGCTAAATCTTGCGTAGGCGGCCTCTCCCAAGTCTGGAAGTGTTGTGGCGGTTGCAAACGCCCGACACGCGTGTCCGGGGTGTGCCCCCCTCACGGACGGCGCCGCCGCCGGCACCTGGAGGGGGGAAACGGACGCGTGGGATCTACACGGAGGGGATCTTGCTGTGGGTCTGGCCCGGATGTTGCTCCAAAGTGTTCCTATGGGCTGACCTAACACAACCGGGTTGGGAGTTCCACTGGTCAAAGCCCGTCCGTGCAAAGTCAAAGGGCTAGATCCCATGGTCAAATGCTACAAGGTTAGGCGGGACGGGGGCACTGGGGGTAGCAATGCCACAGGAGCGTCGCACCGGGCCCTCATACATGCAGGGTGGTGTGGTGGCATGTCCGAAGAGGCGGGAAGCGTCTCCGGGGTGTGGCCTCCCCTCACGGACTGCGATGACACGGTAGTAGACGTTCTGCGGTAACGATGCAGCGTCAATATTACTAAATACTCGGAGCGCGATAAAATCATGAGTTTTTTTACACGACGTGGGCACATGTGATATAGGAACGATGGTATTTTTTCATAATTTTTGGTGATGGAGAAGTATCCGAAAAATTCCCTCCACGCGGATTGCCCTTCGCGCGTCTACTGCTGTGGCCGGCCGCCTCCGGGGGCTAGCAAGCCACCAAATCTTGCGTAGGCGGCCTCTCACAAGTCTGGAAGTGTTGTGGCGGTTGCAAACGCCCGACACGCGTGTCCGGGGTGTGCCCCCTCATGGACGGCGCCGCCGTCGGCACCTGGAGGGGGGAAACGGACGCGTGGGGTCTACACGGAGGGGATCTTGCTGTGGGTCTGGCCCGGATGTTGCTCCAAAGTGTTCCTATGGGCTGACCTAACACAACCGGGTGGGGAGGTCCACTGGTCAAAGCCCGTCCATGCAAAGTCAAAGGGCTAGATCCCGTGGTCAAACGTTATAGGGTTAGGCGAGACGGGGGCACTGGGGGTAGCAATGCCACTGGAGCGTCGCACCAGGCCCTCATACATCCGGGGTGGTGTGGTGGCATGTCCAAAGAGGCGGGACGCGTCTCCGGGGCGTGGCCCCCCCTCACGGACGGCGATGACACGGTAGTAGACATTCTGCGGTAACGATGCGGCGTCAATATTACTAAATACTCGGAGCGCGATAAAATCATGAGTTTTTTTGCACGACGTGGGCACATGTGCTATAGGAACGATGGTATTTTTTCATAATTTTTGGTGATGGAGAAGTATCCGAAAAATTCCCTCTACGCGGATTGCCCTTCGCGCGTCTACGGCTGTGGCCGGCTGCCTCCGGGGGCCAGCATGCCGCCAAATCTTGCGTAGGCGGCCTCTCACAAGTCTGGAAGTGTTGTGGCGATTGCAAACGCCCGGCACGCGTGTCCGGGGTGTGCCCCCCTTCACAGACGGCGCCACCGCCGGCACCTGGAGGGGGGAAACGGACGCGTGGGGTCTACCCGGAGGGGATCTTGCTGTGGGTCTGGCCCGGATGTTGCTCCAAAGTGTTCCTATGGGCTGACCTAACACAACCGGGTGGGGAGGTCCACTGGTCAAAGCCCGTCCGTGCAAAGTCAAAGGGCTAGATCCCATGGTCAAACGTTACAGGGTTAGGCGGGACGGGAGCACTAGGGGGTAGCAATGCCACCGGAGCGTTGCACCAGGCCCTCATACATGTGGGGTGGTGTGGTGGCATGTCCGAAGAGGCGGGACGCGTCTCCGGGGCGTGGCCCCCCCTCACGGACGGCGATGACACGGTAGTAGACATTCTGCGGTAACGATGCGGCGTCAATATTACTAAATACTCGGAGCGCGATAAAATCATGAGTTTGTTTGCACGATGTGAGCACATGTGCTATAGGAATGACGGTATTTTTTCATAATTTTTGGTGATGGAGAAATATCTGAAAAATTCCATCTACGCGGATTTCCCTTCTCGCGTCTACGACTGTGGCCGGCGGCCTCCGGGAGCCAGCATGCCGCCAAATCTTGCGTAGGCGGCCTCTCACAAGTCTGGAAGTGTTGTGGCGGTTTCAAACGCCCGACACGCATGTCCGGGGTGTGCCCCCCCTCACGGACGGCGCCGCCGCCGGCACCTGGAGAGGGGAAACGGACGCGTGGGGTCTACACGGAGGGGATCTTGCTGTGGGTCTGGCCCGGATGTTGCTCCAAAGTGTTCCTATGGGCTGACCTAACACAACCGGGTTGGGAGTTCCACTGGTCAAAGCCCGTCCGTGCAAAGTCAAAGGGCTAGATCCCATGGTCAAATGCTACAGGGTTAGGCGGGACGGGGGCACTGGGGGTAGCAATGCCACAGGAGCGTCGCACCGGGCCCTCATACATGCAGGGTGGTGTGGTGGCATGTCCGAAGAGGCGGGAAGCGTCTCCGGGGTGTGGCCTCCCCTCACGGACGGCGATGACACGGTAGTAGATGTTCTGCGGTAACGATGCAGCGTCAATATTACTAAATACTCGGAGCGCGATAAAATCATGAGTTTTTTTACACGACGTGGGCACATGTGATATAGGAACGATGGTATTTTTTCATAATTTTTGGTGATGGAGAAGTATCCGAAAAATTCCCTCCACGCGGATTGCCCTTCGCGCGTCTACTGCTGTGGCCGGCCGCCTCCGGGGGCTAGCAAGCCACCAAATCTTGCGTAGGCGGCCTCTCACAAGTCTGGAAGTGTTGTGGCGGTTGCAAACGCCCGGCACGCGTGTCCGGGGTGTGCCCCCTCATGGACGGCGCCGCCGTCGGCACCTGGAGGGGGGAAACGGACGCGTGGGGTCTACACGAAGGGGATCTTGCTGTGGGTCTGGCCCGGATGTTGCTCCAAAGTGTTCCTATGGGCTGACCTAACACAACCGGGTGGGGAGGTCCACTGGTCAAAGCCCGTCCATGCAAAGTCAAAGGGCTAGATCCCGTGGTCAAACGTTATAGGGTTAGGCGAGACGGGGGCACTGGGGGTAGCAATGCCACTGGAGCGTCGCACCAGGCCCTCATACATCCGGGGTGGTGTGGTGGCATGTCCAAAGAGGCGGGACGCGTCTCCGGGGCGTGGCCCCCCCTCACGGACGGCGATGACACGGTAGTAGACATTCTGCGGTAACGATGCGGCGTCAATATTACTAAATACTCGGAGCGCGATAAAATCATGAGTTTTTTTGCACGACGTGGGCACATGTGCTATAGGAACGATGGTATTTTTTCATAATTTTTGGTGATGGAGAAGTATCCGAAAAATTCCCTCTACGCGGATTGCCCTTCGCGCGTCTACGGCTGTGGCCGGCTGCCTCCGGGGGCCAGCATGCCGCCAAATCTTGCGTAGGCGGCCTCTCACAAGTCTGGAAGTGTTGTGGCGATTGCAAACGCCCGGCACGCGTGTCCGGGGTGTGCCCCCCTTCACAGACGGCGCCACCGCCGGCACCTGGAGGGGGGAAACGGACGCGTGGGGTCTACCCGGAGGGGATCTTGCTGTGGGTCTGGCCCGGATGTTGCTCCAAAGTGTTCCTATGGGCTGACCTAACACAACCGGGTGGGGAGGTCCACTGGTCAAAGCCCGTCCGTGCAAAGTCAAAGGGCTAGATCCCATGGTCAAACGTTACAGGGTTAGGCGGGACGGGAGCACTAGGGGGTAGCAATGCCACCGGAGCGTTGCACCAGGCCCTCATACATGTGGGGTGGTGTGGTGGCATGTCCGAAGAGGCGGGACGCGTCTCCGGGGCGTGGCCCCCCCTCACGGACGGCGATGACACGGTAGTAGACATTCTGCGGTAACGATGCGGCGTCAATATTACTAAATACTCGGAGCGCGATAAAATCATGAGTTTTTTTGCACGATGTGGGCACATGTGCTATAGGAATGACGGTATTTTTTCATAATTTTTGGTGATGGAGAAATATCTGAAAAATTCCATCTACGCGGATTTCCCTTCTCGCGTCTACGACTGTGGCCGGCGGCCTCCGGGAGCCAGCATGCCGCCAAATCTTGCGTAGGCGGCCTCTCACAAGTCTGGAAGTGTTGTGGCGGTTTCAAACGCCCGACACGCATGTCCGGGGTGTGCCCCCCCTCACGGACGGCGCCGCCGCCGGCACCTGGAGAGGGGAAACGGACGCGTGGGGTCTACACGGAGGGGATCTTGCTGTGGGTCTGGCCCGGATGTTGCTCCAAAGTGTTCCTATGGGCTGACCTAACACAACCGGGTGGGGAGGTCCACTGGTCAAAGCCCGTCCGTGCAAAGTCAAAGGGCTAGATCCCGTGGTCAAACGCTACAGGGTTAGGCGGGATGGGGACACTGGGGGTAGCAATGCCACCGGAGCGTCGCACCGGGCCCTCATACATGCGGGATGGTGTGGTGGCATGTCCGAAGAGGCGGGACGCGTCTCCGGGGCGTGGCCCCCCCTCACGGACGGCGATGACACGGTAGTAGACGTTCTGCGGTAACGATGCGGCGTCAATATTACTAAATAGTCGGAGCGCGATAAAATCATGAGTTTTTTTGCACGACGTGGGCACATGTGCTATAGGAACGATGGTATTTTTTCATAATTTTTGGTGATGGAGAAGAATCCGAAAAATTCCCTCTACGCGGATTGCCCTTCGCACGTCTACGGTTGTGGCCGGCGGTCTCCGGGGGCTAGCATGCCGCCAAATCTTGCATAGGCAGCCTCTCACAAGTCTGGAAGTGTTGTGGCGATTGCAAACGCCCGGCACGCGTGTCCGGGGTGTGCCTCCCCTCACGGACGGCACCGCCGCGGGCACCTGGAGGGGGGAAACGGACGCGTCGGGTCTACACGGAGGGGATCTTGTTGTGGGTCCGGCCCGGATGTTGCTCCAAAGTGTTCCTATGGGCTGACCTAACACAACCGGGTGGGGAGGTCCACTGGTCAAAGCCCGTCCGTGCAAAGTCAAAGGGCTAGATCCCGTGGTCAAACGCTACAGGGTTAGGCGGGACGGGGGCACTGGAGGGTTGCAATGCCACCGGAGTGTCGAACCGGGCCCTCATACATGCGGGGTAGTGTGGTGGCATGTCCGAAGAGGCGGGACGCGTCTCCGGGGCGTGGCCCCCCCTCACGGACGGCGATGACACGGTAGTAGACATTCTGCGGTAACGATGCGGCGTCAATATTACTAAATACTCGGAGAGCGATAAAATCATGAGTTTTTTGCACGACGTGGGCACATGTGCTATAGGAACGATGGTAGTTTTTCATAATTTTTGGTGATGGAGAAGTATCCGAAAAATTCCCTCTACGCGGATTGCCCTTCGCGCGTCTACGGCTGTGGCCGGCGGCCTCCGGGGGCCAGCATGCCGCCAAATCTTGCGTAGGCGGCCTCTCACAAGTCTGGAAGTGTTGTGGCGGTTGCAAACGCCTGGCACGCGTGTCCGGGGTGTGCCCCCCCTCACAGACGGCGCCGCCGCCGACACCTGGAGGGGGGAAACGGACGCGTGGGGTCTACACGGAGGGGATCTTGCTGTGGGTCTGGCCCGGATGTTGCTCCAAAGTGTTCCTATGGACTGACCTAACACAACCGGGTGGGGAGGTCCACTGGTCAAAGCCCGTCCGTGCAAAGTCAAAGGGCTAGATCCCGTGGTCAAACGTTACAGGGTTAGGCGGGACGGGGGCACTGGGGGTAGCAATGCCACCGGAGCGTCGCACCAGGCCCTCATACATGCGGGGTGGTGTGGTGGCATGTCCGAAGAGGCGAGACGCGTCTTCGGGGCGTGGCCCCCCCTCACGGACGGCGATGACACGGTAGTAGACATTCTGCGGTAACGATGCGGCGTCAATATTACTAAATACTCGGAGCGCGATAAAATCATGAGTTTTTTTGCACGACGTGGGCACATGTGCTATAGGAACGATGGTATTTTTTCATAATTTTTGGTGATGGAGAAGAATCCGAAAAATTCCCTCTACGCGGATTGCCCTTCGCGCGTCTACGGCTGTGGCCGGCGGTCTCCGGGGGCTAGCATGCCGCCAAATCTTGCATAGGCAGCCTCTCACAAGTCTGGAAGTGTTGTGGCGATTGCAAACGCCCGGCACGCGTGTCCGGGGTGTGCCTCCCCTCACGGACGGCGCCGCCGCCGGCACCTGGAGGGGGGAAACGGATGCGTGGGGTCTACACGGAGGGGATCTTGCTGTGGGTCTGGCCCGGATGTTGCTCCAAAGTGTTCCTATGGGCTGACCTAACACAACCGGGTGGGGAGGTCCACTGGTCAAAGCCCGTCCGTGCAAAGTCAAAGGGCTAGATCCCGTGGTCAAACGCTACAGGGTTAGGCGGGACGGGGGCACTGGGGGGTAGCAATGCCACCGGAGCATCGAACCGGGCCCTCATACATGCGGGGTGGTGTGGTGGCATGTCCGAAGAGGCGGGACGCGTCTCCGGGGCGTGGCCCCCCCTCACGGACGGCGATGACACGGTAGTAGACATTCTGCGGTAACGATACGGCGTCAATATTACTAAATACTCGGAGCGCGATAAAATCATGAGTTTTTTGCACGACGTGGGCACATGTGCTATACGAACGATGGTATTTTTTCATAATTTTTGGTGATGGAGAAGTATCCGAAAAATTCCTCTACGCGGATTGCCCTTCGCGTGTCTACGGCTGTGGCCGGCGGCCTCCGGGGGCCAGCATGCCGCCAAATCTTGCGTAGGCAGCCTCTCACAAGTCTGGAAGTGTTGTGGCGGTTGCAAACGCCCGGCACGCGTGTCCGGGGTGTGCCCCCCTCACGGATGGCGCCGCCGCCGGCACCTGGAGGGGCGAAACGGACGCATGGGGTCTACACGGAGGGGATCTTGCTGTGGGTCTGGCCCGGATGTTGCTCCAAAGTGTTCCTATGGGCTGACCTAACACAACCGGGTGGGGAGGTCCACTGGTCAAAGCCCGTCCATGCAAAGTCAAAGGGCTAGATCCCGCGGTCAAACGCTACCGGGTTAGGCGGGACGGGGGCACTGGGGGTAGCAATGCCACCGGAGCGTCGCACCGGAACCTCATACATGCGGGTGGTGTGGTGGCATGTCCGAAGAGGCGGGACGCGTCTACGGGGCGTGGCCCCCCCTCACGGACGGCGATGACACGGTAGTAGACGTTCTGCGGTAACGATGCGGCGTCAATATTACTAAATACTCGGAGCGCGATAAAATCATGAGTTTTTTTGCACGACGTGGGCACATGTGCTATAGGAACGAGGGTATTTTTTCATAATTTTTGGTGATGGAGAAGAATCCGAAAAATTCCCTCTACGCGGATTTCCCTTCGCGCGTCTACGGCTGTGGCCGGCGGTCTCCGGGGGCTAGCATGCCGCCAAATCTTGCGTAGGCAGCCTCTCACAAGTCTGGAAGTGTTGTGGGATTGCAAACGCCCGGCACGCGTGTCCGGGGTGTGCCTCCCCTCACGGACGGCGCCGCCGCCGGCACCTGGAGGGGGGAAACGGACGCGTGGGGTCTACACGGAGGGGATCTTGCTGTGGGTCTGGCCCGGATGTTGCTCCAAAGTGTTCCTATGGGCTGACCTAACACAACCGGGTGGGGAGGTCCACTGGTCAAAGCCCGTCCGTGCAAAGTCAAAGGGCTAGATCCCGTGGTCAAACGCTACCGGGTTAGGCGGGACGGGGGCACTGGGGGTAGCAATGCCACTGGAGCGTCGCACCGGGCCCTCATACATGCGGGGTGGTGTGGTGGCATGTCCGAAGAGGCGGGACGCGTCTCCGGGGCGTGGCCCCCCCTCACGGACGGCGATGACACGGCAGTAGACGTTCTGCGGTAACGATGCGGCGTCAATTTTACTAAATACTCGGAACACGATAAAATCATGAGTTTTTTTGCACGACTTGGGCACATGTGCTATAGGAACGTTGGTATTTTTTCATAATTTTTGGTGATGGAGAAGTATCCGAAAAATTCCTCTACGCGGATTGCCCTTCGCGCGTCTACGGCTGTGGCCGGCGGCCTCCGGGGGCCAGCATGCCGCCAAATCTTGCGTAGGCAGCCTCTCACAAGTCTGGAAGTGTTGTGGCGGTTGCAAACGCCCGGCACGCGTGTCCGGGGTGTGCCCCCCCTCACGGACGGCGCCGCCGCCGGCACCTGGAGGGGCGAAACGGACGCATGGGGTCTACACGGAGGGGATCTTGCTGTGGGTCTGGCCCGGATGTTGCTCCAAAGTGTTCCTATGGGCTTACCTAACACAACCGGGTGGGGAGGTCCACTGGTCAAAGCCCGTCCGTGCAAAGTCAAAGGGCTAGATCCCGTGGTCAAACGCTACCGGGTTAGGCGGGACGGGGGCACTGGGGGGTAGCAATGCCACCGGAGCGTCGCACCGGAACCTCATACATGCGGGTGGTGTGGTGGCATGTCCGAAGAGGCGGGACGCGTCTCCGGGGCATGGCCCCCCCTCACGGACGGCGATGACACGGTAGTAGACGTTCCGCGGTAACGATGCGGCGTCAATATTACTAAATACTCGGAGCGCGATAAAATCATGAGTTTTTTTGCACGACGTGGGCACATGTGCTATAGGAACGATGGTATTTTTTCATAATTTTTGGTGATGGAGAAGAATCCGAAAAATTCCCTCTACGCGGATTTCCCTTCGCGCGTCTACGGCTGTGGCCGGCGGTCTCCGGGGGCTAGCATGCCGCCAAATCTTGCGTAGGCAGCCTCTCACAAGTCTGGAAGTGTTGTGGGATTGCAAACGCCCGGCACGCGTGTCTGGGGCGTGCCTCCCCTCACGGACGGCGCCGCCGCCGGCACCTGGAGGGGGGAAACGGACGTGTGGGGTCTACACGGAGGGGATCTTGCTGTGGGTCTGGCCCGGATGTTGCTCCAAAGTGTTCCTATGGGCTGACCTAACACAACCGGGTGGGGAGGTCCACTGGTCAAAGCCTGTCCGTGCAAACTCAAAGGGCTAGATCCCGTGGTCAAACGCTACCGGGTTAGGCGGGACGGGGGCACTGGGGGTAGCAATGCCACTGGAGCGTCGCACCGGGCCCTCATACATGCGGGGTGGTGTGGTGGCATGTCCGAAGAGGCGGGACGCGTCTCCGGGGCGTGGCCCCCCCTCACGGACGGCGATGACACGGTAGTAGACGTTCTGCGGTAACGATGCGGCGTCAATTTTACTAAATACTCGGAGCATGATAAAATCAAGAGTTTTTTTGCACGACGTGGGCACATGTGCTATAGGAACGATGGTATTTTTTCATAATTTTTGGTGATGGAGAAGTATCCGAAAAATTCCCTCTACGCGGATAGCCCTTCGGGCGTCTACGGCTGTGGCCGGCAGCCTCCGGGGGCTAGCATGCCGCCAAATCTTGCGTAAGCGGCCTCTCACAAGTCTGGAAGTGTTGTGGCGGTTGCAAACGCCCGGCACGCGTGTCCGGGGTGTGCCCCCCTCACGGACGGCGCCGCCGCCGGCACCTGGAGGGGGGAAACGGATGCGTGGGGTCTACACGGAGGGGATCTTGCCGTGGGTCTGGCCCGGATGTTGCTCCAAAGTGTTCCTATGGGCTGACCTAACACAACCGGGTGGGGAGGTCCACTGGTCAAAGCCCGTCCGTGCAAAGTCAAAGGGCTAGATCCCGTGGTCAAACGCTACAGGGTTAGGCGGGACGGGGGCACTGGGGGTCGCAATGCCACCGGAGCGTCGCACCGGGCCCTCATACATGCGGGGTGGTGTGGTGGCATGTCCGAAGAGGCGGGACGCGTCTCCGGGGCGTGAACCCCCCTCACGGACGGCGATGACACGGTAGTAGACGTTGTGCGGTAACGATGCGGCGTCAATATTACTAAATACTCGGAGCGCGATAAAATCATGAGTTTTTTTGCACGACGTGGGCACATGTGCTATAGGAACGATGGTATTTTTTCATAATATTTGGTGATGGATGTCACACCCTAGCTAGTCATGCATTAGAGTGTTGCATCATGTTTACTCATTCATCAGAAACTTGAAATGGGGATGACAGAACCCCCAGTCCCCTCTGAAACCAACTAGGGTTTACTAAAATAATTTTCAATGAACCTGAAATGCCCTTCTAAAATGCCCATCATTTTTGTCTTGGTTCAGAACCTCTGCCAAAAGTGGTGCACATTTTCCTAGGCCATCCTAGGGTTTTTGAATTAAATCATAAATATTTGAATTTGGGCATTTAAAATAATATAAAATATTTAAATGCTCAAATATCTCCAAACTAAAATGTTTCATGTTGGAAATAATCCAACTATGGGCCAGGAATAGTTTGGTGATTTTTGAAGTTGCCTAGGTATTTTATTAAATTCAACAAAGTTGCAGATATATTAAATAAAAACAGAAAACAGAAAAGAAAGGGGAAGACTTACCTGTGCGGCCCAGCCAGCTGGCCGGCCCAGCCAGCAACCGACCCAGCCCAGCACTGTAGCTCCCCGTCGTCTTCCTCCCCTCGCCCCGAAGCTGCTGCGTGCTCGCGCGCGCACGGCCGCGCGGCCACCTCCTGCTTGCCGACGCCCTCCTGGCCGCGTGGACGACGCCCGCAGCCCGTCCCGATCCCCCTGCTCTCTCTCACTCCCCTCGGCTCTCCCTCGCTCTCTCCCCCGCCCGACCGAACACCACCGTCGCCGCCGTTCGCCATAGCCACCATCTCCGGCCACCCCTCGCTCCCCCGACTAGCTCAGGAGCTCCGCCTCGACTCCCTCTTCCTCCTCACCGCTCCACAGCTCCCCAGAAGCCCTGCATCGCCGTCACGTCGCCGTTCCCCTCTTCGGGCTCCGACCACCGTCGCCGTCGAATTCGCCGTCTCCAGCGCGTCCCCGAGCCCGCTTCGACGCCCACTGCAACCGCGGTGAGCTACGCCACCGTTTCCCCCTCTCCTTCCCCTCGTTCCCTCACCGTAGCCACCTCCCCACCACGGCCGAACCTCCGCCGTCGCCGAGCTCGCCGTCGACGCAGCTCCGGTGACCATTTGGTCACCCCGGCGAGTCAAACAAGTTCGCAAGACCCCGTAGAGCATTCCTAGCGCCTCGCCTTGCTCGACTTCGAGCTCCAGCACCAATCCCGTGCACGACCGAACCCCGGCGACCGCAGCCGAGCTCGCCGCCGTCGACTCCGGCCACCCCGACCCCAACGGGCTCCGCCAAGAGCTGCGGGTCGACCTCAGCTCCACTCCGGTGGTCTCCGCGGCCCCTCTGGTGGCCGAAACGACCAAAACCACTCTCGCCGCCGCGCTAATGGTCGCCGCCGGCCAGAACTCCGGCGGGCTGACGTGGCTTAGTTAATTAGTCACTAACCCCCCCACCTACTGACGCTGACAAGTGGGCCCAGGGCCTAGTCAAAGCTAACCAGCCCGGGTCAACGCGGGATTAGCCCCTGTGTCACTGACGTGTGGACCCCACACGTCAGGTTTGACCCGAGCCAGCCCTGTTGACCTGCTGATGCCACTGTGACGTCAGGCTGACGCAGTAATTGAATTTCTGGATTTAAATTAAATCAGGAAATTCCAGAATATTAATTAAACTTCAAAAATTCATAACTTTTATTCTGTAACTCCAAATTGGACAAATTATATATGAAAAATGATCAGAAAAATCCAATCTATCCATCTGTACCATTTTCATGCATGATCAAACAAGTTAAGCTGATGTTTCAAGCAGAACAAGGAAAAGCACTTTAAAAGGCCATATTTGAATTTGAAATTTGAATCTTTGATTCAAATTTGTCCAAACCCTTCTGGCTTTAGTTGCATTAGCCCAATACACTCATATTGCCATGTTTCATGCATGCATCATATTGTTGCATATTGTTTGGTGATGCTTGTGTATCGATGTCCCTTGCGACAGGTTCTGTTCCCGAGGAGTACCGTGATTACCCTAACGAAGAACCGTATCCGTGCATCGAACCATCAGGCAAGCAACCAACCATTTGATCATATCGATACAATCCCATGTTCTCGCTCCTGCTCTCTTTTACTGCATTAAGACAACGCGATTCAAACTGCTGTGTGCTACGGTAGTTGAACCCATTTCCTCTGCATGACCTGTCATTGCCACAGTAACTAGATGAAACCCACTAGCATGTGTAGGAGTTGATTGAGCCCTATGTATGTGTTGTTCCTGCCTTGCTATGCCTGCTATGCTTAGAGTCGTGTCAGGTCTGGTTCATCTGGGTGATGGGCTAGAGTGAAATGATTATGTCAATAATGAGAGTGGTGTGGTGAACACGATTTGGTAAAGGTATCGATGAGAGGCCATGTAGGAGTACATGGTGGGTTGTTTCATTGAAGCCGACCTTAAGCACTGAGATCTGTATGTGTGATTTAAGAATCAGCTACTACCATGCATTGGGCCCGAAACCAATGGACCCTCTCGACTTCTTACTCACCCTAGTTCTCCGTCCAGGAGTTGCAAGTAGTTTCTGGTGTTTGTAGCCTACTGGAGGCCGTGGACAGCGCTGACCGTAGGGGTGGGCTGTGATGCGGTAGGTACGTGGCACGGTGTACCGAATACCCGTTAGGTATCTCGGGAACCCTGTTCACATCGTTCGGGGCCGTATGGGAAACCTCGGCCGGACTCCCTGCGGATGGAACCTGAATAGGCGATAAACCTGGACTGGAGGCTTAGGTGATTAGGTAGGTCGTGGCCGACACCCATGTTGGGCTTCCGCTTGAAGGTTGCCGAGTACATGTCGTGTAAACGACGGTAAGTGGTGAGAGCGTGTATGAAGAAGTACCCCCTGCAGGGTTAACATGATCTATTCGAATAGCCGCGTCCGCGGTAAAGGACTACTTGGTTGCCTATACAGTTCATAGACAAGTAAATGGAAACTACTAAAAGCCTCAAGATAAGTGTGAGTGCCGAGGATGGCTCTTCCGTAGGAAGACGGAGGTGGATCCTCGGTAGTGTATTGAATTGGTGAGTAGTGGACTCGTGTGCGCAAAACCATTTCAAGTTGGAGTATCGTAGGATAGCCTAGCCAAGAGTCAAAGCTGGCTTGCTGCAATAACTCCACCAAACCTTCTTGATACTATGCATGTATGTAGGATCTGATGTAAGTCTTGCTGAGTACCTTTGTACTCATGTTGCTATAATCTACATTTTTACAGAAGACGCTGCAACCCCTTCTGATGGGTTCTATGTAGACGTTGACATCAACGAGTAGGCTAAGACCCAGGTGGTGACCCTGAGCTTGTGATGGACCACGTAGTATAGCTAGGCTTTCCAAGCCTCTTTTATTTTACTAGTTGTCTGTACTCAGACAATGTACTTCCGCTGCTGGTTTGTATGACTGTATGACTTGTATGTTGGGTCGTGAGACCCGTACCTTTGTGTATGTTATGTATGGCTCACTGAGCCTTAAATAAAGTACTTGTGTCGTAGAGTCATGTTGTGATGCTTCGTTGTATTTGCACATATCGAGCATATTGTGTGTATGATTGAAATGCTTGGTATGTGTGGGATCTGACTATCTAGTTGTTTATCTTTAGTAGCCTCTCTTACCGGGAAATGTCTCCTAGTGTTACCGCTGAGCCATGGTAGCTTGCTACTGCTCTGGAACACTTAGGCTGGCCGGCATGTGTCCTTCTTCGTTCCTGTGTCTGTACCTTCGGGGAAATGTCACGCTTTGAGTACCGGAGTCCTGTTAGCCCGCTACAGCCCGGTTTACCGGAGTCCTGCTAGGCAAGTGCTACAGCCCGGACCCACTTGCTGATGACCGACACGTTCGAAGCTGGGTCATGGATGCCTGTCCCTGTAAGTCTGTGCCACTTTGGGTTTACGACTAGTCATGTCAGCCCGGGCTCCTTATCATATGGATGCTAGCGACACTATCATATACGTGAGCCAAAAGGCGCAAACGGTCCCGGGAAAAGGTAAGACGACACCCGTGGGGATACCGTGCGTGAGGCCGCAAAGTGATATGAGGTGTTACCGGCTAGATCGATGTGACATCGAGTCGGGGTCCTGACAGCGTTGGCATCAGAGCCGGACTGCCTGTAGGTTCTTCAAGCCAAACTGGTCGATGTTGAGTCTAGAAATTCTTTAGTTATATGTAGGGGAATTGTTTGTGGGTTGGAACGTAAGGCTCTTTTTACTCCTTATACCTTATGACTTTCTGATCTGAGTCAGTCCATTCTTCCACCGGGGGTTAAGGAATTAGGATCTGTTCTCTCTATCAGGATCACGTGTTACTAATCAGTAGTACCTTATAAGTTTGATGGTTACAAGCCTAGTTCAGTTCTACTACCACATTATGTTGTTAGAATGGTTCCAGAACTTTGATGTGATGATGTTGAGTGTGTACGAAATCCTTTGTCAAATGTCTCAATATCCTTTTTGAGCATTTACAGCTGTTATGCTGCCGAAATTTTGCTAGAAATTCTAATGCCTTTGCATTATAATTGTGCTTTCAGATGGCCACTCGCGACCTCAATCAAGTGGTTCGCCTGACTCGATGCCTAGATGTACCCGGCCATACTGCCAAGTTGGTCAGGGTAATGGCTGAGGCTGGATACCGCTGGTATCCTGAGTACACGGTCGAAGAGCAATTCCGAGATTTCAATCAAAGCCAGTATCTCTGCACTGTCAGGATATTTCCATCTTATCCTGGATCCACCGAGCCTCTTCACTGCTCCTATGGACTCGGGGTTACTATTGAGATGGCTGTGCAGGATGCCGCCTACTCTATGATGACCATTATGCGAGTCAGATCTGGTTTATTTCGGGACTCTGACTTCCGGTATATGCCAGGATCACTCCCGGGAGCACAAGGATATCTCCAAGCAATCTATGCTGACTCCACTCAGGAGGATTCACGGACTCGCACCACTGCTGAGATGCTCGAGGATAAGGACGGTGAAAATCGGGCCTTAAGGTTAGAGCTCTTCAATACCCGTGCTGACCACTGGGCCACTTTGACTCGGTTCGCACCGGCAGTGCAAGCTGGATTCTCAGATATGCGCGATCTCTATCCTGTGAGATCTGCTCTGCCAGACGTGATGGTTTGGCGTGATGTAGGAGGCATCACCCCACCTCGCGGTCCCCGCAGGCCACCGTTTGTTGGTCCAAGACCTCATCCTAGCCCCTATGGTCCACAAGCTCCGCGAGACCGTCTGTTTCCGGATGATCACGTTGAACTTCCAGGCTATGGAGGTGACTTCTACGAGGACTACTACGGATCGGTCTGAGTAGTGGTAGTATCACTAGTTCGCACTAGCTGTGTCGTCTATCGTCCTGCGTGACTCGTGGGATATGACCTAGTCTGTACTCCTTCCGGAGATGTAGAAAAATAATGTATAGGAGCTTGGAATGCCTCCGATGAGATGTAATCCTTTTCTCACCGTAATAGTACTTTGTTTGGTCTTGTACTAAACCTTGTATGGTGTGTATGACGATGGAATAAAGAAGCAGTTTCTGTATCTACCATGTCATACGGATGATCATCTTGCATTCCGAGTTATTCCTTACATTATGTATCCCATGTCGGAATTTCATCATTCTGACTAAATCATTGTCTTGTTTACCTAGGATGGTCAACACGCGCGCCAACCCTGCTTCCCAAGAGCAGGCCGAAGGCAGTGAAGCCAGGAATGAAAATCTGCCTCATCCTCCTTCACTAGCCGAAGTTATGATGGAAGCTGAGAGAAACAAGCGGGAGACAAACCGTTTGTTGGAGCATATTGAACAGAACACAGCACACCATCAGAGGGCTAACGTGGTGTCACTCAGTGATTTTATCAAATTGCATCCACCCACGTTCCATCACTCCGTCGAGCCTCTCGACGCTGATGACTGGCTTCGCAGTATCTCTCACAAACTGCGTTCCGCGCTAGTAGCGGAGGCTGACAAGGTCACCTTTGCTGCATATCATCTTGAAGGGCCGCCAGCCTGTGGTGGGAGAATTATGGAGCTATGCGCCCAGCGGGCCATGTCACTACTTGGGCTGAGTTCAGCGAGGCTTTCCGTGAGCATCACATTCCGGAGGGTCTCATGGACCGTAAACGTGAAGAATTTTGCAGTTTCACCCAAGGCCGACTTTCTGTGGATGCCTATAGCAGAGAGTTTGGTAATCTCGCCCGATATGCAACTGAGGAAGTGTCTACTGACGCCAAGAAGCAAGCAAGGTTCCGTAAGGGCCTTAGTCCTGAGCTTCGCCGCGACCTCCGTCTGCATGAGTGCACATCTTTTTCGAAACTTGTCAACAAAGCCATCAGTGCTGAAACTGGTCAGACTGACTATGATGCAACACGCAAGCATGGACGTGACACGGGTTCCTCATCCGGTGCTGGTCCTCAGAAGCGCCGCGTGTGGATACCCAACACCGCCCTGCCACCCAGGTTCACACCGAGGCCATCTTTCCAGGCGCCTCGCCCTGTTCAACAGTCTGCACCGGCCAAGCCCTATGGGGGTCCATCTAACAATGCTCCTCCACGTACCAGTTCCGTGTCTTGTTTCAAGTGTGGGGAATCTGGTCATTATATGCGTGAGTGTCCCCAGACCAACCCCAATCAATCTGCTAAAGCTGTTGGCCGTGGCAAGCCGACAGGGAAAGTGTTTCATGCTAAACCGGTCATCGCTTCACGTGGCCATGTCAACTGTATCTCTGCCGAAGAAGCTCAAGAAGATCCCAACGTCGTTCTCGGTACGCTTCTTGTTAATTGCCACCCGGCATCTGTTCTTTTCGATACAGGAGCCTCTCATTCTTTTATATCTGAAAATTATGCTCGTTTGCATAACGTTGCATTCTGTGACTTGCCATCCTCTATGGTAATTCAAACTCCGGGATCCAAATGGCAAACTTCTAGAGTAAGCCATGGAAATGAAATCCAAGTCGACAGACTTGTTTTTCTCGCATCTTTGATAGCCCTTAAATCTTCAGATATTAATATCATTTTGGGTATGGACTGGATGTCAGCTCATCAAGCCAAAATTGATTGCTTCTCTAGGACTGTTCAACTCACCCATCCTTCGGGAAAGATAGTCAATGTCTTGACCCGAATAGCCAAGCGACAATTATATTCTCTTAACGCCAGCCCTTTGCCAGACCTTGAGGACGTGCCGGTAGTCTGTGACTTCCCGGATGTCTTTCCAGAGGAATTGCCAGGTGTTCCACCTGACAGGGATGTTGAGTTCGTAATCGACCTCATCCCCGGAACCGTTCCGATTGCTAGAAGACCTTATAAGATGGCACCACTAGAACTAGCCGAGCTTAAGAAGCAACTCGATGAATCCTTGAAAAAGGGTTTCATCCACCCTAGTTCATCTCCGTGGGCTTGCCCCGTCCTATTCGTCAAGAAGAAGGATGGTACGGACCGGATGGTTGTAGATTACCGACCTGTCAATTTGGTCACAATCAAGAACAAATATCCACTTCCCAGGATCAACGATCTGTATGATCAGCTCGCTGGATCCTCAGTCTTCTCCAAGATGGATTTGAGGTTGGGATACCATCAAATCAAAATCAGAAACGGGGACATACCTAAAACGGCCTTTGTTACTCGTTATGGCCAATACGAGTACACCGTCATGTCCTTCGGATTAACCAACGCTCCAGCCACCTTTTCTCGGTTAATGAACTCAATCTTCATGGAGTATTTGGATAAATTCGTCGTAGTTTATCTCGATGATATACTCATCTACTCCAAGAACGAGGAAGAACATGCCGAACATTTAAGGCTAGTGTTGAAGAAACTTCGAGAGCATCGCCTTTATGCCAAATTTTCGAAATGTGAATTCTGGTTGTCAGAAGTGACCTATCTGGGTCATGTAATATCTGGTAAAGGTATTGCTGTTAACCCTGAGCGAGTTCAAGCCGTTCTTAATTGGACTCCACCTGAATCGGTCAAGCAAGTTCGGAGTTTTCTAGGCTTAGCGAGCTATTGTCGTCGCTTTGTCGAGAACTTTTCCAAAGTTGCTAAACCTCTAACCGAACTCCTCAAGAAAGATAAAAAGTTCGAATGGACTCCACAATGTGAGCACAGCTTTCAGGAACTGAAAAGACGCCTGACCTCTGCTCCCGTGCTGGTACCGCCAGACTTCTCCAAGGACTTTGTTATCTACTGCGACGCCTCGCGACAAGGACTAGGTTGCATTCTCATGCAAGATCGACACGTAATTGCTTACGCTTCACGGCAATTGCACCCACATGAGGAGAATTATCCTACTCATGATCTAGAGCTTGCAGCCGTAGTCTATGCACTTAAGACCTGGCGACATTACCTCCTCGGTAATCGTTGCGAAATATTCACTGATCACCAAAGTCTAAAGTACATCTTCACCCAACCGGATTTGAATCTCAGGCAGAGACGTTGGGTTGAATTGATCACAGACTTCGACTTAGGAATAACCTACACCCCAGGAAAAGCCAACGTCATGGCTGATGCGCTAAGTCGTAAATCTTATTGTAACAACCTGATGTTACAACAAAGTCAACCGCTTCTCCATGAGGAATTTCGGAAGCTTAACCTTCACATTGTACCTCAAGGTTTTCTTTCCACCTTGGTTGCAAAACCTACCCTTACGGATCAAATTATCAAAGCACAGAAGGTAGATCCGGGAATCTCCCGCATCAAGAGAAACATTCAGAAAGGAATTGCGAATTGCTTCTCCATTAATGATCAAGGAGTCGTGTACTTCGGGGATCGATTAGTAGTTCCCAAAGTGCGCAACCTAAGGCAATTAATCCTTAAGGAAGCTCATGAATCTCCTCTCACCATTCATCCCGGTAGTACTAAGATGTATCAGGACCTACGCCAGAGGTTCTGGTGGACTAGGATGAAGAGAGAAATCGCTCAGTATATTGCTAATTGCGACGTCTGTCGTCGTGTAAAAGCAGAGCATCAACGGCCTGCTGGCACCCTTCAACCCTTAGCTATTCCTGAATGGAAATGGGATAAAATTGGTATGGATTTCATTACCGGCTTTCCCAGAACCAAAAGAGGGAATAATGCTATTTTCGTCGTGGTCGATCGTCTTTCCAAAGTAGCTCATTTCTTACCTGTTCGTGAGAGTATAACCGCTAGTCAACTGGCAGACTTATACATCTCCCGGATAGTGTCCCTCCATGGTGTTCCTTTGGAAATCAATTCGGATCGAGGAAGTCTTTTCACCTCTCGATTTTGGGAAAGCTTCCAAAATGCTATGGGAACCCGTCTCTTCTTTAGCACCGCTTTCCACCCTCAGTCAAGTGGTCAAGTGGAACGCGTTAACCAAATTCTAGAAGACATGCTTCGAGCCTCTGTTATCTCTTTCGGAATGGACTGGGAGAAGTGCCTTCCATTTGCCGAATTCGCTTACAACAACAGCTATCAATCTAGCTTGGGTAAAGCCCCTTTTGAAGTTCTCTATGGACGACGATGTCGAACACCCCTTAACTGGTCAGAGACCGGGGAAAGACAATTCTTTGGCCCGGACATGATTCAGGAAGCGGAAGATCAAGTTCGTATCGTTCGTGAAAAGTTGAAAACAGCCCAATCCCGTCAAAAGAGTCAATATGACCGAAAACATAAGGCTATGACTTTCGAGGTTGACGAGAAGGCTTACCTTCGGGTCACCCCTCTGAAGGGAACCCATCGTTTCGATATCAAAGGCAAATTGGCTCCTCGTTACATTGGACCTTTTCGCATTCTTGCCAAACGAGGAGAAGTTGCCTACCAGTTGGAACTACCTCCGCACCTCTCCAGAGTTCACGATGTCTTCCACGTTTCTCAACTCAGGCGTTGCTTCTCGGATCCTATCCGTGAAGTGGACCATGAAACGCTTGATCTCCAAGATGATCTTACATACCGAGAGTACCCCATTCGTATCCTCGATCAGGCCGAGCGTACCACCCGACGTCATAACATCAAGTTTCTCAAAGTTCAATGGTCGCACCATTCTGAAGATGAAGCAACTTGGGAAAGGGAGGATCGTCTTCGACTCGAGTATCCCGCCTTCTTCTCGGAGGAACCCAAATCTCGGGACGAGATTCTTTTGAGTGGGGGTGAGTTGTCACACCCTAGCTAGTCATGCATTAGAGTGTTGCATCATGTTTACTCATTCATCAGAAACTTGAAATGGGGATGACAGAACCCCCAGTCCCCTCTGAAACCAACTAGGGTTTACTAAAATAATTTTCAATGAACCTGAAATGCCCTTCTAAAATGCCCATCATTTTTGTCTTGGTTCAGAACCTCTGCCAAAAGTGGTGCACATTTTCCTAGGCCATCCTAGGGTTTTTGAATTAAATCATAAATATTTGAATTTGGGCATTTAAAATAATATAAAATATTTAAATGCTCAAATATCTCCAAACTAAAATGTTTCATGTTGGAAATAATCCAACTATGGGCCAAGAATAGTTTGGTGATTTTTGAAGTTGCCTAGGTATTTTATTAAATTCAACAAAGTTGCAGATATATTAAATAAAAACAGAAAACAGAAAAGAAAGGGGAAGACTTACCTGTGCGGCCCAGCCAGCTGGCCGGCCCAGCCAGCAACCGACCCAGCCCAGCACTGTAGCTCCCCGTCGTCTTCCTCCCCTCGCCCCGAAGCTGCTGCGTGCTCGCGCGCGCACGGCCGCGCGGCCACCTCCTGCTTGCCGACGCCCTCCTGGCCGCGTGGACGACGCCCGCAGCCCGTCCCGATCCCCCCTGCTCTCTCTCACTCCCCCCGGCTCTCCCTCGCTCTCTCCCCCGCCCGACCGAACACCACCGTCGCCGCCGTTCGCCATAGCCACCATCTCCGGCCACCCCTCGCTCCCCCGACTAGCTCAGGAGCTCCGCCTCGACTCCCTCTTCCTCCTCACCGCTCCACAGCTCCCCGGAAGCCCTGCATCGCCGTCACGTCGCCGTTCCCCTCTTCGGGCTCCGACCACCGTCGCCGTCGAATTCGCCGTCTCCAGCGCGTCCCCGAGCCCGCTTCGACGCCCACTGCAACCGCGGTGAGCTACGCCACCGTTTCCCCCTCTCCTTCCCCTCGTTCCCTCACCGTAGCCACCTCCCCACCACGGCCGAACCTCCGCTGTCGCCGAGCTCGCCGTCGACGCAGCTCCGGTGACCATTTGGTCACCCCGGCGAGTCAAACAAGTTCGCAAGACCCCGTAGAGCATTCCTAGCGCCTCGCCTTGCTCGACTTCGAGCTCCAGCACCAATCCCGTGCACGACCGAACCCCGGCGACCGCAGCCGAGCTCGCCGCCGTCGACTCCGGCCACCCCGACCCCAACGGGCTCCGCCAAGAGCTGCGGGTCGACCTCAGCTCCACTCCGGTGGTCTCCGCGGCCCCTCTGGTGGCCGAAACGACCAAAACCACTCTCGCCGCCGCGCTAATGGTCGCCGCCGGCCAGAACTCCGGCGGGCTGACGTGGCTTAGTTAATTAGTCACTAACCCCCCCACCTACTGACGCTGACAAGTGGGCCCAGGGCCTAGTCAAAGCTAACCAGCCCGGGTCAATGCGGGATTAGCCCCTGTGTCACTGACGTGTGGACCCCACACGTCAGGTTTGACCCGAGCCAGCCCTGTTGACCTGCTGATGCCACTGTGACGTCAGGCTGACGCAGTAATTGAATTTCTGGATTTAAATTAAATCAGGAAATTCCAGAATATTAATTAAACTTCAAAAATTCATAACTTTTATTCTGTAACTCCAAATTGGACAAATTATATATGAAAAATGATCAGAAAAATCCAATCTATCCATCTGTACCATTTTCATGCATGATCAAACAAGTTAAGCTGATGTTTCAAGCAGAACAAGGAAAAGCACTTTAAAAGGCCATATTTGAATTTGAAATTTGAATCTTTGATTCAAATTTGTCCAAACCCTTCTGGCTTTAGTTGCATTAGCCCAATACACTCATATTGCCATGTTTCATGCATGCATCATATTGTTGCATATTGTTTGGTGATGCTTGTGTATCGATGTCCCTTGCGACAGGTTCTGTTCCCGAGGAGTACCGTGATTACCCTAACGAAGAACCGTATCCGTGCATCGAACCATCAGGCAAGCAACCAACCATTTGATCATATCGATACAATCCCATGTTCTCGCTCCTGCTCTCTTTTACTGCATTAAGACAACGCGATTCAAACTGCTGTGTGCTACGGTAGTTGAACCCATTTCCTCTGCATGACCTGTCATTGCCACAGTAACTAGATGAAACCCACTAGCATGTGTAGGAGTTGATTGAGCCCTATGTATGTGTTGTTCCTGCCTTGCTATGCCTGCTATGCTTAGAGTCGTGTCAGGTCTGGTTCATCCGGGTGATGGGCTAGAGTGAAATGATTATGTCAGTAATGAGAGTGGTGTGGTGAACACGATTTGGTAAAGGTATCGATGAGAGGCCATGTAGGAGTACATGGTGGGTTGTTTCATTGAAGCCGACCTTAAGCACTGAGATCTGTATGTGTGATTTAAGAATCAGCTACTACCATGCATTGGGCCCGAAACCAATGGACCCTCTCGACTTCTTACTCACCCTAGTTCTCCGTCCAGGAGTTGCAAGTAGTTTCTGGTGTTTGTAGCCTACTGGAGGCCGTGGACAGCGCTGACCGTAGGGGTGGGCTGTGATGCGGTAGGTACGTGGCACGGTGTACCGAATACCCGTTAGGTATCTCGGGAACCCTGTTCACATCGTTCGGGGCCGTATGGGAAACCTCGGCCGGACTCCCTGCGGATGGAACCTGAATAGGCGATAAACCTGGACTGGAGGCTTAGGTGAGTAGGTAGGTCGTGGCCGACACCCACGTTGGGCTTCCGCTTGAAGGTTGCCGAGTACATGTCGTGTAAACGACGGTAAGTGGTGAGAGCGTGTATGAAGAAGTACACCCCTGCAGGGTTATCATAATCTATTCGAATAGCCGCGTCCGCGGTAAAGGACTACTTGGTTGCCTATACAGTTCATAGACAAGTAAATGGAAACTACTAAAAGCCTCAAGATAAGTGTGAGTGCCGAGGATGGCTCTTCCGTAGGAAGACGGAGGCGGATCCTCGGTAGTGTATTGAATTGGTGAGTAGTGGACTCGTGTGCGCAAAACCATTTCAAGTTGAAGTATCGTAGGATAGTCTAGCCAAGAGTCAAAGCTGGCTTGCTGCAATAACTCCACCAACCCTTCTTGATAATATGCATGTATGTAGGATCTGATGTAAGTCTTGCTGAGTACCTTTGTACTCATGTTGCTATAATTTACATTTTTACAGAAGACGCTGCAACCCCTTCTGATGTCAGGACCCCGACTCAATGCCACATCGATCTAGCATGTAACACCTCATATCACTTTGCGGCCTCACGCACGGTATTCCCACGGGTGTCGCCTTACCTTTGCCCGGGACCGTTTGCGCCTTTTGGCACACGTATATGACAGTGTCGCTAGCATCCATATGATAAGGAGCCCGGGCTGACATGACTAGTCGTAAACCCAAAGTGGCACAGACTTACAGGGACAGGCATCCATGACCCAGCTTCGAACGTGTCGGTCATCAGCAAGTGGGTCCGGGCTGTAGCACTGGGCTAGCAGGACTCCGGTAAACCGGGCTGTAGCGGGCTAACAGGACTCCGGTACTCAAAGCGTGACATTTCCCCGAAGGGACAGACACAGGAACGAAGAAGGACACATGCCGGCCAGCCTAAGTGTTCCGGAGCAGTAGCAAGCTACCATGGCTCAGCGGTAACACTAGGAGACATTTCCCGGTAAGAGAGGCTACTAAAGATAAACAACTAGATAGTCAGATCCCACACATACCAAGCATTTCAATCATACACACAATATGCTCGATATGTGCAAATACAACGAAGCATCACAACATGACTCTACGACACAAGTACTTTATTTAAGGCTCAGGGAGCCATACATAACATACACAAAGGTACGGGTCTCATGACCCAACATACAAGTCATACAGTCATACAAACCAGCAGCGGAAGTACATTGTCTGAGTACAGACAACTAGTAAAATAAAAGAGGCTTGGAAAGCCTAGCTATACTACGTGGTCCATCACAAGCTCAGGGTCACCACCTGGGTCTTTAGCCTACTCGTTGATGTCAACGTCTACATAGAACCCATCAGAAGGGGTTGCAGCGTCTTCTGTAAAAATGTAGATTATAGCAACATGAGTACAAAGGTACTCAGCAAGACTTACATCAGATCCTACATACATGCATAGTATCAAGAAGGGTTGGTGGAGTTATTGCAGCAGGCCAGCTTTGACTCTTGGCTAGACTATTCTACGATACTCCAACTTGAAATGGTTTTGCGCACACGAGTCCACTACTCACCACTTCAATACACTACCGAGGATCCACCTCCGTCTTCCTACGGAAGAGCCATCCTCGGCACTCACACTTATCTTGAGGCTTTTAGTAGTTTCCATTTACTTGTCTATGAACTGTATAGGCAACCAAGTAGTCCTTTACCGCGGACGCGGCTATTCGAATAGATCATGTTAACCCTGCAGGGGTGTACTTGTTCATACACGCTCTCACCACTTACCATCGTTTACACGACATGTACTCGGCAACCTTCAAGCGGAAGCCCAACGTGGGTGTCGGCCACGACCTACCTAATCACCTAAGCCTCCAGTCCGGGTTTATCGCCTATTCAGGTTCCATCCGCAGGGAGTCCGGCCGAGGTTTCCCATACGGCCCCGAACGATGTGAACAGGGTTCCCGAGATACCTAACGGGTATTCGGTACACCGTGCCACGTACCTACCGCATCACAGCCCACCCCTACGGTCAGCGCTGTCCACGGCCTCCAGTAGGCTACAAACACCAGAAACTACTTGCAACTCCTGGACGGAGAACTAGGGTGAATAAGAAGCCGAGAGGGTCCATTGGTTTCGGGCCCAATGCATGGTAGTAGCTGATTCTTAAATCACACATACAGATCTCAGTGCTTAAGGTCGGCTTCAATGAAACAACCCACCATGTACTCCTACATGGCCTCTCATCGATACCTTTACCAAATCGTGTTCACCACACCACTCTCATTACCGACATAATCATTTCACTCTAGCCCATCACCCAGATGAACCAGACCTGACACAACTCTAAGTTAAATCAGGAAATTCCAGAATATTAATTAAACTTCCAAAATTCATAACTTTTATTCTGTAACTCCAAATTGGACAAATTATATATGAAAAATGATCAGAAAAATCCAATCTATCCATCTGTACTATTTTCATGCATGATTAAACAAGTTAAATTGATGATTCAAGCAGAACAAGGAAAAGCACTTTAAAAGGCCATATTTGAATTTGAAATTTGAATCTTTGATTCAAATTTGTTCAAACACTTCTGGCTTTAGTTGCATTAGCCCAACACACTCATATTGCCATGTTTCATGCATGCATCATATTGTTGCACATTGTTTGGTGATGCTTGTGTATCGATGTCCTTTGCGACAGGATCTGTTCCCGAGGAGTACCGTGATTACCCTAACGAAGAACCATATCCGTGCATCGAACCATCAGGCAAGCAACCAACCATTTGATCATATCGATACAATCCCATGTTCTCGCTCCTGCTCTCTTTTACTGCATTAAGACAACGCGATTCAAACTGCTGTGTGCTACGGTAGTTGAACCCATTTCCTCTGCATGACCTGTCATTGCCACAGTAACTAGATGAAACCCACTAGCATGTGTAGGAGTTGCTTGAGCCATATGTATGTGTTGTTCCTACCTTGCTATGCCTGCTATGCTTAGAGTCGTGTCAGGTCTGGTTCATCTGGGTGATGGGCTAGAGTGAAATGTTATGTCGGTAATGAGAGTGGTGTGGTGAACACGATTTGGTAAAGGTATCGATGAGAGGCCATGTAGGAGTACATGGTGGGTTGTTTCATTGAAGCCGACCTTAAGCACTGAGATCTGTATGTGTGATTTAAGAATCAGCTACTACCATGCATTGGGCCCGAAACCAATGGACCCTCTCGACTTCTTATTCACCCTAGTTCTCCGTCCAGGAGTTGCAAGTAGTTTCTGGTGTTTGTAGCCTACTGGAGGCCGTGGACAGCGCTGACCGTAGGGGTGGGCTGTGATGCGGTAGGTACGTGGCACGGTGTACCGAATACCCGTTAGGTATCCCGGGAACCCTGTTCACATCGTTCGGGGCCGTATGGGAAACCTCGGCCGGACTCCCTGCGGATGGAACCTGAATAGGCGATAAACCTGGACTGGAGGCTTAGGTGATTAGGTAGGTCATGGCCGACACCCACGTTGGGCTTCCGCTTGAAGGTTGCCGAGTACATGTCGTGTAAACGACGGTAAGTGGTGAGAGCGTGTATGAAGAAGTACACCCCTGCAGGGTTAACATGATCTATTCGAATAGCCGCGTCCGCGGTAAAGGACTACTTGGTTGCCTATACAGTTCATAGACAAGTAAATGGAAACTACTAAAAGCCTCAAGATAAGTGTGAGTGCTGAGGATGGCTCTTCCGTAGGAAGACGGAGGTGGATCCTCGGTAGTGTATTGAAGTGGTGAGTAGTGGACTCGTGTGCGCAAAACTATTTCAAGTTGGAGTATCGTAGGATAGTCTAGCCAAGAGTCAAAGCTGGCTTGCTGCAATAACTCCACCGACCCTTCTTGATACTATGCATGTATGTAGGATCTGATGTAAGTCTTGCTGAGTACCTTTGTACTCATGTTGCTATAATCTACATTTTTACAGAAGACGCTGCAACCCCTTCTGATGGGTTCTATGTAGAAGTTGACATCAACGAGTAGGCTAAAGACCCAGGTGGTGACCCTGAGCTTGTGATGGACCACGTAGTATAGCTAGGCTTTCCAAGCCTCTTTTATTTTACTAGTTGTCTGTACCCAGACAAAGTACTTCCGCTGTTGGCTTGTATGACTGTATGATTTGTATGTTGGGTCGTGAGACCCGTACCTGTGTGTATGATATGTATGGCTCCCTGAGCCTTAAATAAAGTACTTGTATCATAGAGTCATGTTGTGATGCTTCGTTGTATTTGCACATATCGAGCATATTGTGTGTATGGTTGAAATGCTTGGTATGTGTGGGATCTGACTATCTAGTTGTTTATCTTTAGTAGCCTCTCTTACCGGGAAATGTCTCCTAGTGTTACCGCTGAGCCATGGTAGCTTGCTACTGCTCTGGAACACTTAGGCTGGCCGGCATGTGTCCTTCTTCGTTCCTGTGTCTGTCCCTTCGGGGAAATGTCACGCTTTGAGTACCGGAGTCCTGTTAGCCCGCTACAGCCCGTTTTACCGGAGTCCTGCTAGCCCAGTGCTACAGCCCGGACCCACTTGCTGATGACCGACACGTTCGAAGCTGGGTCATGGATGCCTGTCCCTGTAAGTCTGTGCCACTTTGGGTTTACGACTAGTCATGTCAGCCCGGGCTCTTTATCATATGGATGCTAGCGACACTATCATATACGTGAGCCAAAAGGCGCAAACGGTCCCGGGAAAAGGTAAGACGACACCCGTGGGGATACCGTGCGTGAGGCCACAAAGTGATATGAGGTGTTACCAGCTAGATCGATGTGACATCGAGTCGGGGTCCTGACAATGGAGAACTATCCGAAAAATTCCCTCTACGCGGATTGCCCTTCGCGCGTCTACGGCTGTGGCCGGAGGTCTCCGGGGGCTAGCATGCCGCCAAATCTTGCATAAGCGGCCTCTCACAAGTCTGGAAGTGTTGTGGCGGTTGCAAACGCCCGGCACGCGTGTCCGGGGTGTGCCCCCCTCACGGACGGCGACGCCGCCGGCACCTGGAGGGGGGAAACGGGCGCGTGGGGTCTACACGGAGGGGATCTTGCTGTGGGTCTGGCCCGGATGTTGCTCCAAAGTGTTCCTATTGGCTGACCTAACACAACCGGGTGGGGAGTTCCACTGGTCAAAGCCCGTCCGTGCAAAGTCAAAGGGCTAGATCCCGTGGTCAAACGCTACAGGGTTAGGCGGGACGAGGGCACTGGGGGTAGCAATGCCACCGGAGCTTCGCACCGGGCCCTCATACATGCGGGGTGGTGTGGTGGCATGTCCGAAGAGGCGGGACGCGTCTCCGGGACGTGGCCCCCCCTCGCGGACGGCGATGACACGGTAGTAGACGTTCTGCGGTAACGATGCGGCGTCAATATTACTAAATACTCGGAGCGCGATAAAATCATGAGTTTTTTGCACGACGTGGGAACATGTGCTATAGGAACGATGGTATTTTTTCATAATTTTTGGTGATGGAGAAGTATCCGAAAAATTCCCTCTACGCGGATTGCCCTTCGCGCGTCTACGGCTATGGCCGGCGGCCTCCGGGGGCCAGCATGCCGCCAAATCTTGCGTAGGCGGCCTCTCACAAGTCTGGAAGTGTTGTGGCGGTTGCAAACGCCCGGCACGCGTGTCCAGGGTGTGCCCCCCTCATGGACGGCGCCGCTGCGGAACCTGGAGGGGGGAAACGGACGCGTGGGGTCTACACGGAGGGGACCTTGTTGTGGGTCTGGCCTGGATGTTGCTCGAAAGTGTTCCTATGGGCTGACCTAACACAACCGGGTGGGGAGGTCCACTGGTCAAAGCCCGTCCGTGCAATGTCAAAGGGCTAGATCCCGTGGTCAAACGCTACAGGGTTAGGCGGGACGGGGGCACTGGGGGTAGCAATGCCACCGGAGCGTCGCACCAGGCCCTCATACATGCGGGGTGGTGTGGTGGCATGTCCGAAGAGGCGGGACGCGTCTTCGAGGCGTGGCCCCCCCTCACGGACGGCGATGACACGGTAGTAGACATTCTGCGGTAACGATGCGGCGTCAATATTACTAAATACTCGGAGCGCGATAAAATCATGAGTTTTTTTGCACGACGTGGGCACATGTGCTATAGGAACGATGGTATTTTTTCATAATTTTTGGTGATGGAGAAGAATCCGAAAAATTCCCTCTACGCGGTTTGGCCTTCGCGCGTCTACGGCTGTGGCCGGCGGTCTCCGGGGGCTAGCATGCCGCCAAATCTTGCATAGGCAGCCTCTCACAAGTCTGGAAGTGTTGTGGCGATTGCAAACGCCCGGCACGCGTGTCCGGGGTGTGCCTCCCCTCACGGACGGCGCCGCCGCCGGCACCTGGAGGGGGGAAACGGATGCGTGGGGTGTACACGGAGGGGATCTTGCTGTGGGTCTGGCCCGGATGTTGCTCCAAAGTGTTCCTATGGGCTGACCTAACACAACCGGGTGGGGAGGTCCACTGGTCAAAGCCCGTCCGTGCAAAGTCAAAGGGCTAGATCCCGTGGTCAAACACTACAGGGTTAGGCGGGACGGGGGCACTGGGGGGTAGCAATGCCACCGGAGCATCGAACCGGGCCCTCATACATGCGGGGTGGTGTGGTGGCATGTCCGAAGAGGCGGGACGCGTCTCCGGGGCGTGGCCCCCCCTCACGGACGGCGATGACACGGTAGTAGACATTCTGCGGTAACGATACGGCGTCAATATTACTAAATACTCGGAGCGCGATAAAATCATGAGTTTTTTGCACGACGTGGCCACATGTGCTATAGGAACGATGGTATTTTTTCATAATTTTTGGTGATGGAGAAGTATCCGAAAAATTCCCTCTACGCGGATTGCCCTTCGCGCGTCTACGGCTGTGGCCGGAGGTCTCCGGGGCTAGCATGCCGCCAAATCTTGCGTAAGCGGCCTCTCACAAGTCTGGAAGTGTTGTGGCGGTTGCAAACGCCCGGCACGCGTGTCCGGGGTGTGCCCCCCTCACGGACGGCGACGCCGCCGGCACCTGGAGGGGGGAAACGGGCGCGTGGGGTCTACACGGAGGGGATCTTGCTGTGGGTCTGGCCCGGATGTTGCTCCAAAGTGTTCCTATTGGCTGACCTAACACAACCGGGTGGGGAGTTCCACTGGTCAAAGCCCGTCCGTGCAAAGTCAAAGGGCTAGATCCCGTGGTCAAACGCTACAGGGTTAGGCGGGACGAGGGCACTGGGGGTAGCAATGCCACCGGAGCTTCGCACCGGGCCCTCATACATGCGGGGTGGTGTGGTGGCATGTCCGAAGAGGCGGGACGCGTCTCCGGGACGTGGCCCCCCCTCACGGACGGCGATGACACGGTAGTAGACGTTCTGCGGTAACGATGCGGCGTCAATATTACTAAATACTCGGAGCGCGATAAAATCATGAGTTTTTTGCACGACGTGGGAACATGTGCTATAGGAACGATGGTATTTTTTCATAATTTTTGGTGATGGAGAAGTATCCGAAAAATTCCCTCTACGCGGATTGCCCTTCGCGCGTCTACGGCTGTGGCCGGCGGCCTCCGGGGGCCAGCATGCCGCCAAATCTTGCGTAGGCGGCCTCTCACAAGTCTGGAAGTGTTGTGGCGGTTGCAAACGCCCGGCACGCGTGTCCAGGGTGTGCCCCCCTCATGGACGGCGCCGCGGCGGAACCTGGAGGGGGGAAACGGACGCGTGGGGTCTACACGGAGGGGACCTTGTTGTGGGTCTGGCCTGGATGTTGCTCGAAAGTGTTCCTATGGGCTGACCTAACACAACCGGGTGGGGAGGTCCACTGGTCAAAGCCCGTCCGTGCAATGTCAAAGGGCTAGATCCCGTGGTCAAACGCTACCGGGTTAGGCGGGACGGGGGCACTGGGGGTAGCAATGCCACCGGAGCGTCGCACCAGGCCCTCATACATGCGGGGTGGTGTGGTGGCATGTCCGAAGAGGCGGGACGCGTCTTCGGGGCGTGGCCCCCCCTCACGGACGGCGATGACACGGTAGTAGACATTCTGCGGTAACGATGCGGCGTCAATATTACTAAATACTCGGAGCGCGATAAAATCATGAGTTTTTTTGCATGACGTGGGCACATGTGCTATAGGAACGATGGTATTTTTTCATAATTTTTGGTGATGGAGAAGAATCCGAAAAATTCCCTCTACGCGGATTGCCCTTCGCGCGTCTACGGCTGTGGCCGGCGGTCTCCGGGGGCCAGCATGCCGCCAAATCTTGCATAGGCAGCCTCTCACAAGTCTGGAAGTGTTGTGGCGGTTGCAAACGCCCGGCACGCGTGTCCGGGGTGTGCCCCCCCTCACGGACGGCGCCGCCGCCGGCACCTGGAGGGGCGAAACGGACGCATGGGGTCTGCACGGAGGGGATCTTGCTGTGGGTCTGGCCCGGATGTTGCTCCAAAGTGTTCCTATGGGCTGACCTAACACAACCGGGTGGGGAGGTCCACTGGTCAAAGCCCGTCCGTGCAAAGTCAAAGGGCTAGATCCCGTGGTCAAACGCTACCGGGTTAGGCGGGACGGGGGCACTGGGGTAGCAATGCCACCGGAGCGTCGCACCGGAACCTCATACATGCGGGTGGTGTGGTGGCATGTCCGAAGAGGCGGGACGCGTCTCCGGGGCATGGCCCCCCCTCACGGACGGCGATGACACGGTAGTAGACGTTCCGCGGTAACGATGCGGCGTCAATATTACTAAATACTCGGAGCGCGATAAAATCATGAGTTTTTTTGCACGACGTGGGCACATGTGCTATAGGAATGATGGTATTTTTTCATAATTTTTGGTGATGGAGAAGAATCCAAAAAATTCCCTCTACGCGGATTTCCCTTCGCGCGTCTACGGCTGTGGCCGGCAGTCTCCGGGGGCTAGCATGCCGCCAAATCTTGCGTAGGCAGCCTCTCACAAGTCTGGAAGTGTTGTGGGATTGCAAACGCCCGGCACGCGTGTCCGGGGCGTGCCTCCCCTCACGGACGGCGCCGCCGCCGGCACCTGGAGGGGGGAAACGGACGCGTGGGGTCTACACGGAGGGGATCTTGCTGTGGGTCTGGCCCGGATGTTGCTCCAAAGTGTTCCTATGGGCTGACCTAACACAACCGGGTAGGGAGGTCCACTGGTCAAAGCCTGTCCGTGCAAAGTCAAAGGGCTAGATCCCGTGGTCAAACGCTACCGGGTTAGGCGGGACGGGGGCACTGGGGGTAGCAATGCCACTGGAGCGTCGCACCGGGCCCTCATACATGCGGGGTGGTGTGGTGGCATGTCCGAAGAGGCGGGACGCGTCTCCGGGGCGTGGCCCCCCCTCACGGACGGCGATGACACGGTAGTAGACGTTCTGCGGTAACGATGCGGCGTCAATTTTACTAAATACTCGGAGCATGATAAAATCAAGAGTTTTTTTGCACGACGTGGGCACATGTGCTATAGGAACGATGGTATTTTTTCATAATTTTTGGTGATGGAGAAGTATCCGAAAAATTCCCTCTACGCGGATAGCCCTTCGGGCGTCTACGGCTGTGGCCGGCGGCCTCCGGGGGCTAGCATGCCGCCAAATCTTGCGTAAGCGGCCTCTCACAAGTCTGGAAGTGTTGTGGCGGTTGCAAACGCCCGGCACGCGTGTCCGGGGTGTGCCCCCCTCACGGACGGCGCCGCCGCCGGCACCTGGAGGGGGGAAACGGACGCGTGGGGTCTACACGGAGGGGATCTTGCCGTGGGTCTGGCCCGGATGTTGCTCCAAAGTGTTCCTATGGGCTGACCTAACACAACCGGGTGGGGAGGTCCACTGGTCAAAGCCCGTCCGTGCAAAGTCAAAGGGCTAGATCCCGTGGTCAAACGCTACAGGGTTAGGCGGGACGAGGGCACTGGGGGTAGCAATGCCACCGGAGCTTCGCACCGGGCCCTCATACATGCGGGGTGGTGTGGTGGCATGTCCGAAGAGGCGGGACGCGTCTCCGGGACGTGCCCCCCCCTCACGGACGGCGATGACACGGTAGTAGACGTTCTGCGGTAACGATGCGGCGTCAATATTACTAAATACTCGGAGCGCGATAAAATCATGAGTTTTTTTGCACGACGTGGGCACATGTGCTATAGGAACGATGGAATTTTTTCATAATTTTTGGTGATGGAGAAGTATCCGAAAAATTCCCTCTACGCGGATTGCCCTTCGCGCGTCTACGGCTGTGGCCGGCGGCCTCCGGGGGCCAGCATGCCGCCAAATCTTGCGTAGGCGGCCTCTCACAAGTCTGGAAGTGTTGTGGCGGTTGCAAACGCCCGGCACGCGTGTCCAGGGTGTGCCCCCCTCATGGACGGCGCCGCTGCGGAACCTGGAGGGGGGAAACGGACGCGTGGGGTCTACACGGAGGGGACCTTGTTGTGGGTCTGGCCTGGATGTTGCTCGAAAGTGTTCCTATGGGCTGACCTAACACAACCGGGTGGGGAGGTCCACTGGTCAAAGCCCGTCCGTGCAATGTCAAAGGGCTAGATCCCGTGGTCAAACGCTACAGGGTTAGGCGGGACGGGGGCACTGGGGGTAGCAATGCCACCGGAGCGTCGCACCCGGCCCTCATACATGTGGGGTGGTGTGGTGGCATGTCCGAAGAGGCGCGACGCGTCTCCGGGGCGTGGCCCCCCTCACGGACGGCGATGACACGGTAGTAGACGTTCTGCAGTAACGATGCGACGTCAATATTACTAAATACTCGGAGCGCGATGAAATCATGAGTTTTTTTGCACGACGTGGGCACATGTGCTATAGGAACGATGGTATTTTTTCATAAATTTTGGTGATGGAGAAGTATCTCAAAAATTCCCTCTACGCGGATTGCCCTTCGCGCGTCTACGGCTGTGCCGGCGGCCTCCGGGGGCTAGCATGCCGCCAAATCTTGCGTAGGCGGCCTCTCACAATTCTGGAAGTGTTGTGGCGGTTGCAAACGCCCGGCACGCATGTTCGGGGTGTGCCCCCCCTTATGGACGGCGCAGCCGCCGGCACCTGGAGGGGGTAAACGGACGCGTGGGGTCTACACGGAGGGGATCTTGCTGTGGGTCTGGCCCGAATGTTGCTCCAAAGTGTTCCTATGGGCTGACCTAACACAACCGGGTGGGGAGGTCCACTGGTCAAAGCCCGTCCGTGCAAAGTCAAAGGGCTAGATCCCGTGGTCAAACGGTACAGGGTTAGGCGGGACGGGGGCACTGGGGGTAGCAATGCCACCGGAGCGTCGCACCGGGCCCTCATACATGCGGGGTGGTGTGGTGGCATGTCCGAAGAGGCGGGACGCGTCTCCGGGGCGTGGCCCCCCTCATGGACGGCGATGACACGGTAGTAGACGTTCTGAAGTAACGATGCGGCGTCAATATTACTAAATACTCGGAGCGCGATAAAATCATGAGTTTTTTTGCACGACATGGGCACATGTGCTATAGGAACGATGGTATTTTTTCATAATTTTTGGTGATGGAGAAGTATCTGAAAAATCCCTCTACGCGGATTGCCCTTCGCGCGTCTACGGCTGTGGCCGGCGGCCTCCGGGGGCTAGCATGCCGCCAAATCTTGCGTAGGGGGCCTCTCACAATTCTGGAAGTGCTGTGGCGGTTTCAAACGCCCGACACGCATGTCCGGGGTGTGCCCCCCTCACGGACGGCACCGCCGCCGGCACCTGGAGGGGGTAAACGGACGCGTGGGGTCTACACGGAGGGGATCTTGCTGTGGGTCTGGCCTGAATGTTGCTCCAAAGTGTTCCTATGGGCTGACCTAACACAACCGGGTGGGGAGGTCCACTGGTCAAAGCCCGTCCGTGCAAAGTCAAAGGGCTAGATCCCGTGGTCAAACGCTACAGGGTTAGGCGGGACGGGGGCACTGGGGGTAGCAATGCCACCGGAGCATCGCACCCGGCCATCATACATGCGGGGTGGTGTGCTGGCATGTCCGAAGAGGCGGGACGCGTCTCCGGGGCGTGGCCCCCCCTCACGGACGGCGATGACACGGTAGTAGACGTTCTGCAGTAACGGTGCAGCGTCAATATTACTAATTACTCGGAGGGCGATAAAATCATGAGTTTTTTTGCACGACATGGGCACATGTGCTATAGGAACGCTGGTATTTTCATAATTTTTGGTGATGGGGAAGTATCCGAAAAATTCCCTCTACGCGGATTGCCCTTCACGCGTCTACGGCTGTGGCCGGCGGCCTCCGGGGGCTAGCATGCCGCCAAATCTTGCGTAGGCGGCCTCTCACAATTCTGGAAGTGTTCTGGCGGTTTCAAACGCCCGGCACGCGTGTCCGGGGTGTGCCCCCCTCACGGACGGCACCGCCGCCGGCACCTGGAGGGGGTAAACGGACGCGTGGGGTCTACACGGAGGGGATCTTGCTGTGGGTCTGGCCCGAATGTTGCTCCAAAGTGTTCCTATGGGCTGACCTAACACAACCGGGTGGGGAGGTCCACTGGTCAAAGCCCGTCCGTGCAAAGTCAAAGGGCTAGATCTCGTGGTCAAACGCTACAGGGTTAGGCGGGACGGGGGCACTGGGGTAGCAATGCCACCGGGGCGTCGCTCCGGGCCCTCATACATGCGGGGTGGTGTGGTGGCATGTCCGAAGAGGCGGGACGCGTCTCCGGGGCGAGGCCCCCCGTCACGGACGGTGATGACACGGTTGTAGACGTTCTGCGGTAACGATGCGGCGTCAATATTACTAAATACTCAGAGCGCGATAAAATCATGAGTTTTTTTGCACGACGTGGGCACATGTGCTATAGAAACGATGGTATTCTTTCATAATTTTTGGTGATGGAGAAGTATCCGAAAAATTCCCTCTACGCGGATTGCCCTTTGCGCGTCTACGGCTGTGGCCGGCGGCCTCCGGGGGCTAGCATGCCGCCAAATCTTGCGTAGGCGGCCTCTCACAATTCTGGAAGTGTTCTGGCGGTTTCAAACGCCCGGCACGCGTGTCCGGGGTGTGCCCCCCTCACGGACGGCACCGCCGCCGGCACCTGGAGGGGGTAAACGGACGCGTGGGGTCTACACGGAGGGGATCTTGCTGTGGGTCTGGCCCGAATGTTGCTCCAAAGTGTTCCTATGGGCTGACCTAACACAACCGGGTGGGGAGGTCCACTGGTCAAAGCCCGTCCGTGCAAAGTCAAAGGGCTAGATCGCGTGGTCAAACGCTACAGGGTTAGGCGTGACGGGGGCACCGGGGTCGCAATGCCACCAGAGCATCGCACCGGGCCCTCATACATGCGGGGTGGTGTGGTGGCATGTCCGAAGAGGCGGGACACGTCTCCGGGGTGTGAACCCCCCTCACGGACGGCGATGACACGGTAGTAGACGTTCTGCAGTAACGATGCGGCGTCAATATTACTAAATACTCAGAGCGCAATAAAATCATGAGTTTTTTTTGCACGACGTGGGCACATGTGCTATAGGAATGATGGTATTTTTTCATAATTTTTGGTGATGGAGAAGTATCCGGAAAATTCCCTCTACGCGGATTGCCCTTCGCGCGTCTACGGCTGTGGCCGGCGGCCTCCGGGGGCTAGCATGCTGCCAAATCTTGCGTAGGCGGCCTCTCACAAGTCTAGAAGTGTTGTGACGGTTGCAAACGCCCGACACGCATGTCCGGGGTGTGCCCCCCTCACGACCGGCGACGCCGCCGACACCTGGAGGGGGGAAACGGACGCGTGGGGTCTACACGGAGGGGATCTTGCTATGGGACTAGCCCGGATGTTGCTCCAAAGTGTTCCTATTGGCTGACCTAACACAACCGGGTGGGGAGTTCTACTGGTCAAAGCCCATCCGTGCAAAGTTAAAGGCCTAGATCCCGTGGTCAAATGCTACAGGGTTCGGCAGGACGAGGGCACTAGGGGTAGCAATGCCACCGGATCATTTCACCGGGCCCTCATACATGCGGGGTGGTGTGGTGGCATGTCCGAAGAGGCGGGACGCGTCTCCGGGGCGTGCCCCCCCCCTCACGGATGACGATGACACGGTAGTAGACGTTCTGCGGTAACGATGCGGCGTCAATATTACTAAATACTCGGAGCGCGATAAAATCATGAGTTTTTTTGCACGACGTGGGCACATGTGCTATAAGAACGATGGTATTTTTTCATAATTTTTGGTGATGGAGAAGTATCCGAAAAATTCCCTCTACGCGAATTGCCCTTCGCGCGTCTACGGCTGTGGCCGGCGGCCTCCGAGGGCTAGCATGCCGCCAAATCTTGCGTAGGCGGCCTCTCACAATTCTGGAAGTGTTGTGGCAGTTGCAAACGCCCGGCACGCGTGTCCGGGTTGTGCCCCCCTCATGGACGGCGCCGCCGCCGGCACCTGGAGGGGGGAAACGGACGCGTGGGGTCTACACGGAGGGGACCTTGCTGTGGGTCTGGCCCGGATGTTGCTCCAAAGTGTTCCTATGGGCTGACCTAACACAACCGGGTGGGGAGGTCCACTGGTCAAAGCCCATCCGTGCAAAGTCAAAGGGCTAGATCCCGTGGTCAAACGCTACAGGGTTAGGCGGGACGGGGGCACTGGGGGTAGCAATGCCACCGGAGCGTCGCAACCGGCCCTCATATATGCGGGGCGGTGTGGTGGCATGTCCGAAGAGGCGGGACGCGTCTCCGGGGCGTGGCCCCCCCTCACGGACGGCGATGACACGGTAGTAGACGTTCTGCGGTAACAATGCGGCGTCAATATTACTAAATACTTGGAGCGCGATAAAATCATGAGTTTTTTTGCACGACGTGGGCACATGTGCTATAGGAACGATGGTATTTTTTCATAATTTTTGGTGATGGAGAAGTATCCAAAAAATTCCCTCTACGCGGATTGCCCTTCGCGCGTCTACGGCTGTGGCCGGCGGCCTCCGGGGGCTAGCATGCCGCCAAATCTTGCGTAGGCGGCCTCTCACAAGTCTGGAAGTGTTGTGGCGGTTTCAAACGCCCGACACGCATGTCCGGGGTGTGCCCCCCTCACGGACGGCACCGCCGCCGGCACCTGGAGGGGGTAAACGGACGCGTGGGGTCTACACGGAGGGGATCTTGCTGTGGGTCTGGCCCGGATGTTGCTCCAAAGTGTTCCTTTGGGCTGATCTAACACAACCGGGTGGGGAGGTCCACTGGTCAAAGCCTGTCCGTGCAAAGTCAAAGGGCTAGATCCCGTGGTCAAATTCTACAGGGTTAGGCGGGACGGGGGCACCGGGGGTCGCAATGCCACCGGAGCGTCGCACCGGGCCCTCATACATGTGGGGTGGTGTGGAGGCATGTCCGAAGAGGCGGGACGCGTCTCCGGGGCGTGAACCCCCCTCACGGACGGCGATGACATGGTAGTAGACGTTCTGCGGTAACGATGCGGCGTCAATATTACTAAATACTCGGAGCGCGATAAAATCATGAGTTTTTTTTGCATGACGTGCGCACATGTGCTATAGGAACGATGGTATTTTTCATAATTTTTGGTGATGGAGAAGTATCCAAAAAATTCCCTCTACGCGGATTCCCCTTCGCGCGTCTACGGCTGTGGCCGGCGGCCTCCGGGGGCTAGCATGCCGCCAAATCTTGTGTAGGCGGCCGCTCACAAGTCTGGAAGTGTTGTGGCGGTTGCAAACGCCCGACACGCATGTCTAGGGTGTGCCCCCCCTCACGAACGGCGACGCCGCCAGCACCTGGAGGGGGAAACGGACGCGTGGGGTCTACACGGAGGGGATCTTGCTGTGGGTCTGGCCCGGATGTCGCTCCAAAGTGTTCCTATGGGCTGACCTAACACAACCGGGTGGGGAGGTCCACTAGTCAAAGCCCGTCCGTGCAAAGTCAAAGGGCTAGATCCCGTGGTCGAACGCTACAGGGTTAGGCGGCACGGGGGCACTGGGGGGTAGCAATGCCACCGGAGCGTCGCACCGGGCCCTCATACATGCGGGGTGGTGTGGTGGCTTGTCCGAAGAGGCGGGACGCGTCTCTGTGGCGTGCCCCCCCCTCACGGACGACGATGACACGGTAGTAGACGTTCTGACGATGCGGGGTCAATATTACTAAATACTCGGAGCGCTATAAAATCATGAGTTTTTTTTGCACGATGTGGGCACATGTGCTATAGGAACGATGGTATTTTTTCATAATTTTTGGTGATGGAGAAGTATCCGAAAAATTGCCTCTATGCGGATTGCCCTTCGCGCGTCTATGGCTGTGGCCGGCGGCCTTCGGGGGCTTGCACGCCGCCAAATCTTGCGTAGGCGGCCTCTCACAAGTCTGGAAGTGTTGTGGCGGTTGCAAACGCCCGACACGCGTGTCCGGGGTGTGCCCCCCCTCACGGACGGCGCCGCCATCGGCACCTGGAGGGGGGAAACGGACGCGTGGGGTCTACACGGAGGGGATCTTGCTGTGGGTCTGGCCCGGATGTTGCTCCAAAGTGTTCCTATGGGCTGACCTAACACAACCGGGTGGGGAGGTCCACTGGTCAAAGCCCGTCCGTGCAAAGTCAAAGGGCTAGATCCCGTGGTCAAACGCTACAGGGTTAGGCGGGACGGGGGCACTGGGGGTAGCAATGCCACTGGAGAGTCGTACCGGGCCCTCATACATGCGGGGTGGTGTGGTGGCATGTCCGAAGAGACGGGACGCGTCTCTGGGGCGTGGCCCCCCCTCACGGACGGCGATGACATGGTAGTAGACGTTCTGCGGTAACGATGCGGCGTCAATATTACTAAATACTCGGAGCGCGATAAAATCATGAGTTTTTTTGCACGACGTGGGCACATGTGCTATAGGAACGATGGTATTTTTTTCATAATTTTTGGTGATGGAGAAGTATCCGAAAAAATCTCTCCACGCGGATTGCCCTTCGCGCGTCTACGGCTGTGGCCGTTGGCCTCCGGGGGCTAGCATGCCGCCAAATCTTGCGTAGGCGGCCTCTCACAAGTCTGGAAGTGTTGTGGCAGTTGCAAACGCCCGGCACGCGTGTCCGGGGTGTGCCCCCCTCATGGACGGTGCCGCCGCCGGCACCTGGAGGGGGGAAACTGACGCGTGGGGTCTACACGGAGGGGACCTTGCTGTGGGTCTGGCCCGGATGTTGCTCCAAAGTGTTCCTATGGGCTGACCTAACACAACCGGGTGGGGAGGTCCACTGGTCAAAGCCCGTCCGTGCAAAGTCAAAGGGCTAGATCCCGTGGTCAAATGCTACAGGGTTAGGTGGGACGGGGGCACTTGGGGGTAGCAATGCACCCGGAGCGTCGCACCGGGCCCTCATACATGCGGGGTGGTGTGGTGGCATGTCCGAAGAGGCGGGACGCGTCTCCGGGGC
>NC_057806.1:543358121-543359415 GCF_018294505.1 Triticum aestivum | reverse complement strand
GACGTTCTGTGGTAACGATGCGGCGACAATATTACTAAATACTCGGAGCGAGATAAAATCATGAGTTTTTTTGCACGATGTGGGCACATGTGCTATAGGAACGATGGTGTTTTTTCATAATTTTTGGTGATGGAGAAGTATCCGAAAAATTCCCTCTACGCGGATTGCCCTTCGCGCGTCTACGGCTGTGGCCGGCGGCCTCCGAGGGCTAGCATGCCGCCAAATCTTGCGTAGGCGGCCGCTCACAAGTCTGGAAGTGTTGTGGCAGTTTCAAACGCCCGGCACGTGTGTCCGGGATGTGCCCCCCTCACGGACGGCACCGCCGTCGGCACCTGGAGGGGGTAAACGGACACGTGGGGTCTACACGGAGGGGATCTTGCTGTGGGTCTAGCCCGGATGTTGCTCCAAAGTGTTCCTATGGGCTGGCCTAACACAACCGGGTGGGGATGTCCACTGGTCAAAGTCCGTCCGTGCAAAGTCAAAGGGCTAGATCCCGTGGTCAAACGCTACAGGGTTAGGCGGGACGGGGGCACTGGGGGGTAGCAATGCCACCGGAGCATCGCACCGGGCCCTCATACATGCGGGGTGGTGTGGTGGCATGTCCGAAGAGGTGGGACGCGTCTCCGGGGCGAGCCCCCCAACACGGACGGCGATGACACGGTAGTAGACGTTCTGCGGTAACGATGCGGATTCAATATTACTAAATACTCGGAGCGCGATAAAATCATGAGTTTTTTTGTACGACGTGGGCACATGTGCTATAGGAATGATGGTATTTTTTCATAATTTTTGGTGATGGAGAAGTATCCGAAAAATTCCCTCTACGCGGATTGCCCTTCGTGCGTCTACGTATGTGGCCGGCGGCCTCCGGGGGCTAGCATGCCGCCAAATCTTGCATAGGCGGCCTCTCACAAGTCTGGAAGTGTTGTGGCGGTTTCAAACGCCCGGCACGCATGTCCAGGGTGTGCCCCCCTCATGGACGGCATCGCCGCCGGCACCTGGAGGGGGTAAATGGACGCGTGGGGTCTACACGGAGGGGATCTTGCTGTGGGTCTGGCCCGGATGTTGCTCCAAAGTGTTCCTATGGGCTGACCTAACACAACCGGGTGGGGAGGTCCACTGGTCAAAGCCCCGTCCGTGCAAAGTCAAAGGGCTAGATCCCGTGGTCAAACGCTACAGGGTTAGGTGGGACGGGGGCACTGGGGGTAGCAATGCCACCGGAGCGTCGCACCGGGCCCTCATACATGCGGGGTGGTGTGGTGGCATGTCCGAAGAGGCGGGACGCGTCTCCGGG
>NC_057806.1:543339779-543357913 GCF_018294505.1 Triticum aestivum | reverse complement strand
GTGATGACACGGTAGTAGACGTTCTGCGGTAACGATGCGGCGTCAATATTACTAAATACTCGGAGCGAGATAAAATCATGAGTTTTTTTGCACGATGTGGGCACATGTGCTATAGGAATGATGGTGTTTTTTTCATAATTTTTGGTGATGGAGAAGTATCCGAAAAATTCCCTCTACGCGGATTGCCCTTCGCGCGTCTACGGCTGTGGCCGGCGGCCTCCGGGGGCTAGCATGCCCCCAAATCTTGCGTAGGCGGCCGCTCACAAGTCTGGAAGTGTTGTGGCGGTTTCAAACGCCCGACACGTGTGTCCGGGATGTGCCCCCCTCACGGACGGCACCGCCGCCGGCACCTGGAGGGGGTAAACGGACGCGTGGGGTCTACATGGAGGGGATCTTGCTGTGGGTCTGTCCCGGATGTTGCTCCAAAGTGTTCCTATGTGCTGACCTAACACAACCGGGTGGGGATGTCCACTGGTCAAAGTCCGTCCGTGCAAAGTCAAAGGGCTAGATCCCGTGGTCAAACGCTACAGGGTTAGGCGGGACGGGGGCACTGGGGGGTAGCAATGCCACCGGAGCGTCGCACCGGGCCCTCATACATGCGGGATGGTGTGGTGGCATGTCCGAAGAGGTGGGACGCGTCTCCGGGGCGAGCCCCCCCACACGGACGGCGATGACACGGTAGTAGACGTTCTGCGGTAACGATGCGGATTCAATATTACTAAATACTCGGAGCGCGATAAAATCATGAGTTTTTTTGCACGACGTGGGCACATGTGCTATAGGAACGATGGTATTTTTTCATAATTTTTGGTGATGGAGAAGTATCCGAAAAATTCCCTCTACGCGGATTGCCCTTCGCGCGTCTACGGCTGTGGCCGTCGGCCTCCGGGGCTAGCATGCCGCCAAATCTTGCGCAGGCGGCCTCTCACAAGTCTGGAAGTGTTATGGCAGTTGCAAACGCCCGGCACGCGTGTCTGGGGTGTGCCCCCCTCATGGACGGCGCCGCCGCCGGAACCTGGAGGGGGGAAACTGACGCGTGGGGTCTACACGGAGGGGACCTTGCTGTGGGTCTGGCCCGGATGTTGCTCCAAAGTGTTTCTTATGGGCTGACCTAACACAACCGGGTGGGGAGGTCCACTGGTCAAAGCCCGTCCGTGCAAAGTCAAAGGGCTAGATCCCGTGGTTAAACGCTACAGGGTTAGACGGGACGGGGGCACTGGGGGTAGCAATGCCACCGGAGCGTCGCACCCGGCCCTCATACATGCGGGGTGGTGTGGTGGCATGTCCGAAGAGGCGGGACGCGTCTCTGGGGCGTGCCCCCCCCTCATGGACGGCGATGACACGGTAGTAGACGTTCTGCGGTAACGATGCGCCATCAATATTACTAAATACTCGAAGCGCGATAAAATCATGAGTTTTTTTGCACGACGTGGGCACATGTGCTATAGGAACGATGGTATTTTTTCATAATTTTTGGTGATGGAGAAGTATCCAAAAAATTCCCTCTACGCGGATTGCCCTTCGTGCGTCTACGTATGTGGCCGGCGGCCTCCGGGGGCTAGCATGCCGCCAAATCTTGCATAGGCGGCCTCTCACAAGTCTGGAAGTGTTGTGGCGGTTTCAAACGCCCGGCACGCATGTCCAGGGTGTGCCCCCCTCATGGACGGCATCGCCGCCGGCACCTGGAGGGGGTAAACGGACGCGTGGGGTCTACACGGAGGGGATCTTGCTGTGGGTCTGGCCCGGATGTTGCTCCAAAGTGTTCCTATGGGCTGACCTAACACAACCGGGTGGGGAGGTCCACTGGTCAAAGCCCGTCCGTGCAAAGTCAAAGGGCTAGATCCCGTGGTCAAACGCTACAGGGTTAGGTGGGACGGGGGCACTGGGGGTAGCAATGCCACCGGAGCGTCGCACCGGGCCCTCATACATGCGGGGTGGTGTGGTGGCATGTCCGAAGAGGCGGGACGCGTCTCCGGGGCGAGCCCCCCCCCCACGGACGGTGATGACACGGTAGTAGACGTTCTGCGGTAACGATGCGGCGTCAATATTACTAAATACTCGGAGCGAGATAAAATCATGAGTTTTTTTGCACGATGTGGGCACATGTGCTATAGGAACGATGGTGTTTTTTTCATAATTTTTGGTGATGGAGAAGTATCCGAAAAATTCCCTCTACGCGGATTGCCCTTCGCGCGTCTACGGCTGTGGCCGGCGGCCTCCGGTGGCTAGCATGCCCCCAAATCTTGCGTAGGCGGCCGCTCACAAGTCTGGAAGTGTTGTGGCGGTTTCAAACGCCCGACACGTGTGTCCGGGATGTGCCCCCCTCACGGACGGCACCGCCGCCGGCACCTGGAGGGGGTAAACGGACGCGTGGGGTCTACACGGAGGGGATCTTGCTGTGGGTCTGGCCCGGATGTTGCTCCAAAGTGTTCCTATGGGCTGACCTAACACAACCGGGTGGGGATGTCCACTGGTCAAAGTCCGTCCGTGCAAAGTCAAAGGGCTAGATCCCGTGGTCAAACGCTACAGGGTTAGGCGGGACGGGGGCACTGGGGGGTAGCAATGCCACCGGAGCGTCGCACCGGGCCCTCATACATGCGGGATGGTGTGGTGGCATGTCCGAAGAGGTGGGACGCGTCTCCGGGGCGAGCCCCCCCACACGGACGGCGATGACACGGTAGTAGACGTTCTGCGGTAACGATGCGGATTCAATATTACTAAATACTCGGAGCGCGATAAAATCATGAGTTTTTTTGCACGACGTGGGCACATGTGCTATAGGAACGATGGTATTTTTTCATAATTTTTGGTGATGGAGAAGTATCCGAAAAATTCCCTCCACGCGGATTGCCCTTCGCGCGTCTACGGCTGTGGCCGTCGGCCTCCGGGGCTAGCATGCCGCCAAATCTTGCGCAGGCGGCCTCTCACAAGTCTGGAAGTGTTATGGCAGTTGCAAACGCCCGGCACGCGTGTCTGGGGTGTGCCCCCCTCATGGACGGCGCCGCCGCCGGAACCTGGAGGGGGGAAACTGACGCGTGGGGTCTACACGGAGGGGACCTTGCTGTGGGTCTGGCCCGGATGTTGCTCCAAAGTGTTTCTTATGGGCTGACCTAACACAACCGGGTGGGGAGGTCCACTGGTCAAAGCCCGTCCGTGCAGAGTCAAAGGGCTAGATCCCGTGGTTAAACGCTACAGGGTTAGACGGGACGGGGGCACTGGGGTAGCAATGCCACCGGAGCGTCGCACCCGGCCCTCATACATGCGGGGTGGTGTGGTGGCATGTCCGAAGAGGCGGGACGCGTCTCTGGGGCGTGCCCCCCCCCTCATGGACGGCGATGACACGGTAGTAGACGTTCTGCGGTAACGATGCGTCGTCAATATTACTAAATACTCGGAGCGCGATAAAATCATGAGTTTTTTTGCACGACGTGGGCACATGTGCTATAGGAACGATGGTATTTTTTCATAATTTTTGGTGATGGAGAAGTATCCAAAAAATTCCCTCTACGCGGATTGCCCTTCGTGCGTCTACGTATGTGGCCGGCGGCCTCCGGGGGCTCGCATGCTGCCAAATCTTGCGTAGGCGGCCTCTCACAAGTCGGGAAGTGTTGTGGCGGTTTCAAACGCCCGACACGCATGTCCAGGGTGTGCCCCCCTCATGGACGGCATCGCCGCCGGCACCTGGAGGGGGTAAACGGACGCGTGGGGTCTACACGGAGGGGATCTTGCTGTGGGTCTGGCCCGGATGTTGCTCCAAAGTGTTCCTATGGGCTGACCTAACACAACCGGGTGGGGAGGTCCACTGGTCAAAGCCCGTCCGTGCAAAGTCAAAGGGCTAGATCCCGTGGTCAAACGCTACAGGGTTAGGTGGGACGGGGGCACTTGGGGGTAGCAATGCCACCGGAGCGTCGCACCGGGCCCTCATACATGCGGGGTGGTGTGGTGGCATGTCCGAAGAGGCGGGACGCGTCTTCGGGGCGAGCCCCCCCCCCCCCACGGACGGTGATGACACAGTAGTAGACGTTCTGCGGTAACGATGCGGCGTCAATATTACTAAATACTCGGAGCGAGATAAAATCATGAGTTTTTTTGCACGATGTGGGCACATGTGCTATAGGAACGATGGTGTTTTTTCATAATTTTTGGTGATGGAGAAGTATCCAAAAAATTCCCTCTACGCGGATTGCCCTTCGCGCGTCTACGGCTGTGGCCGGCGGCCTCCGGGGGCTAGCATGCCGCCAAATCTTGCGTAGGCGGCCGCTCACAAGTCTGGAAGTGTTGTGGCGGTTTCAAACGCCCGACACGTGTGTCCGGGATGTGCCCCCCTCACGGACGGCACCGCCGCCGGCACCTGGAGGGGGTAAACGGACGCGTGGGGTCTACACGGAGGGGATCTTGCTGTGGGTCTGGCCCGGATGTTGCTCCAAAGTGTTCATATGGGCTGACCTAACACAACCGGGTGGGGATGTCCACTGGTCAAAGTCCATCCGTGCAAAGTCAAAGGGCTAGATCCCGTGGTCAAACGCTACAGGGTTAGGCGGGACGGGGGCACTGGGGTAGCAATGCCACCGGAGCGTCGCACCGGGCCCTCATACATGCGGGGTGGTGTGGTGGCATGTCCGAAGAGGTGGGACGCGTCTCCGGGGCGAGCCCCCCCCCACACGGACGGCGATGACACAGTAGTAGACGTTCTACGGTAACGATGCGGATTCAATATTACTAAATACTCGGAGCGCGATAAAATCATGAGTTTTTTTGCACGACGTGGGCACATGTGCTATAGGAACGATGGTATTTTTTCATAATTTTTGGTGATGGAGAAGTATCCGAAAAATTCCCTCTACGCGGATTGCCCTTCGCGCGTCTACCGCTGTGGCCGTCGGCCTCCGGGGGCTAGCATGCCGCCAAATCTTGCGCAGGCGGCCTCTCACAAGTCTGGAAGTGTTGTGGCAGTTGCAAACGCCCGGCACGCGTGTCTGGGGTTTGCCCCCCTCATGGACGGCGCCGCGGCTGGAACCTGGAGGGGGGAAACTAACGCGTGGGGTCTACACGGAGGGGACCTTGCTGTGGGTCTGGCCCGGATGTTGCTCCAAAGTGTTTCTTATGGGCTGACCTAACACAACCGGGTGGGGAGGTCCACTGGTCAAAGCCCGTCCGTGCAAAGTCAAAGGGCTAGATCCCGTGGTTAAACGCTACAGGGTTAGACGGGACAGGGGTACTGGGGGTAGCAATGCCACCGGAGCATCGCACCCGGCCCTCATACATGCGGGGTGGTGTGGTGGCATGTCCGAAGAGGCGGGACGCGTCTGCGGGGCGTGCCCCCCCCCTCACGGACGGCGATGACACGGTAGTAGACGTTCTGGGGTAACGATGCGGCATCAATATTACTAAATACTCGGAGCGCGATAAAATCATGAGTTTTTTTTGCACGACGTGGGCACATGTGCTTTAGGAACGATGGTATTTTTTCATAATTTTTGGTGATGGAGCAGTATCCGAAAAATTCCCTCTACGCGGATTGCCCTTCGCGCGTCTACGGCTGTGGCCGGCGGCCTCCGGGGGCAAGCATGCCGCCAAATCTTTCGTAGGCGGCCTCTCACAAGACTGGAAGTGTTGTGGCGGTTGCAAACGCCCGGCACGCATGTCCGGGGTGTGCCCCCCTCACGGACGGCGATGCCGCCGACACCTGGAGGGGGGAAACGGGCGCGTGGGGTCTACACGAAGGGGATCTTGCTATGGGACTAGCCCGGATGTTGCCCCAAAGTGTTCCTATTGGCTGACCTAACACAACCGGGTGGGGAGTTCCACTGGTCAAAGCCCGTCCGTGCAAAATCAAAGGGCTAGATCCCATGGTCAAACGCTACAAGGTTAGGCGGGACGAGGGCACTGGGGGTAGCAATGCCACCGGAGCTTCGCACCGGGCCCTCATACATGCGGGGTGGTGTGGTGGCATGTCCGAAGAGGCGGGACGCGTCTCCAGGACGTGGCCCCCCCTCACGGACGGCGATGACACGGTAGTAGACGTTCTGCGGTAACGATGCGGCGTCAATATTACTAAATACTCGGAGCGCGATAAAATCATGAGTTTTTTTGCACGACGTGGGCACATGTGCTATAGGAACGATGGTATTTTTTCATAATTTTTGGTGATCGAGAAGTATCCAAAAAATTCCCTCTACGCGGATTGCCCTTCGCGCGTCTACGGCTGTGGCCGGCGGCCTCCGGGGGCTAGCATGCCACCAAATCTTGCGTAGGCGGCCTCTCACAAGTCTGGAAGTATTGTGGCAGTTGCAAACGCCCGACACGCGTGTCCAGGGTGTGCCCCCCTCATGGACGGCGCCGCTGCGGAACCTGGAGGGGGGAAACGGACGCGTGGGGTCTACACGGAGGGGACCTTGTTGTGGGTCTGGCCCGGATGTTGCTCCAAAGTGTTCCTATGGGCTGACCTAACACAACCGGGTGGGGAGGTCCACTGGTCAAAGCCCGTCCGTGCAAAGTCAAAGGGCTAGATCCCGTGGTCAAACGCTACAGGGTTAGGCGGGACGGGGGCACTGGGGTAGCAATGCCACCGGAGCGTCGCACCCGGCCCTCATACATGCGGGGTGGTGTGGTGGCATGTCCGAAGAGGCGGGACGCGTCTCCGGGGCGTGGCCCCCCTCACGGACGGTGATGACACGGTAGTAGACGTTCTGCTGTAACGATGCGGCGTCAATATTACTAAATACTCGGAGCGCGATAAAATCATGAGTTTTTTTGCACGACATGGGCACATGTGCTATAGGAACGATGGTATTTTTTCATAATTTTTGGTGATGGAGAAGTATCTGAAAAATTCCCTCTACGCGGATTGCCCTTCGCGCGTCTACGGCTGTGGCCGGCGGCCTCCGAGGGCTAGCATGCCGCCAAATCTTGCGTAGGGGGCCTCTCACAATTCTGGAAGTGTTGTGGCGGTTTCAAACGCCCGGCACGCGTGTCCGGGCTGTGCCCCCCTCACGGACGGCACCGCCGCCGGCACCTGGAGGGGGTAAACGGACGCGTGGGGTCTACACGGAGGGGATCTTGCTGTGGGTCTGGCCTGAATGTTGCTCCAAAGTGTTCCTATGGGCTGACCTAACACAACCGGGTGGGGAGGTCCACTGGTCAAAGCCCGTCCGTGCAAAGTCAAAGGGCTAGATCCCGTGGTCAAACGGTACAGGGTTAGGCGGGACGGGGGCACTGGGGGTAGCAATGCCACCGGAGCGTCGCACCGGGCCCTCATACATGCGGGGTGGTGTGGTGGCATGTCCGAAGAGGCGGGACGCGTCTCCGGGGCGTGGCCCCCCTCACGGACGGCGATGACACAGTAGTAGACGTTCTGCAGTAACGATGCGGCGTCAATATTACTAAATACTCGGAGCGCGATAAAATCATGAGTTTTTTTGCACGACATGGGCACATGTGCTATAGGAACGATGGTATTTTTTCATAATTTTTGGTGATGGAGAAGTATCTGAAAAATTCCCTATACGCGGATTGCCCTTCGCGCGTCTACGGCTGTGGCCGGCGGCCTCCGGGGGCTAGCATGCCGCCAAATCTTGCGTAGGGGGCCTCTCACAATTCTGGAAGTGTTGTGGCGGTTTCAAACGCCCGGCACGCGTGTCCGGGGTGTGCCCCCCTCACGGACGGCACCGCCGCCGGCACCTGGAGGGGGTAAACGGACGCGTGGGGTCTACACGGAGGGGATCTTGCTGTGGGTCTGGCCCGAATGTTGCTCCAAAGTGTTCCTATGGGCTGACCTAACACAACCGGGTGGGGAGGTACACTGGTCAAAGCCCGTCCGTGCAAAGTCAAAGGGCTAGATCCCATGGTCAAACGCTACAGGGTTAGGCGGGACGGGGGCACTGGGGGTAGCAATGCCACCGGAGCGTCGCACCGGATCCTCATACATGCGGGGTGGTGTGGTGGCATGTCCGAAGAGGCGGGACGCGTCTCCGGGGCGTGGCCCCCCTCACGGACGGCGATGACACGGTAGTAGACGTTCTGCAGTAACGATGCGGCATCAATATTACTAAATACTCGGACCGCGATAAAATCATGAGTTTTTTTGCACGACATGGGCACAAGTGCTATAGGAACGATGGTATTTTTTCATAATTTTTGGTGATGGAGAAGTATCTGAAAAATTCCCTCTACGCGGATTGCCCTTCGCGCGTCTACGGCTGTGGCCGGCGGCCTCCGGGGGCTAGCATGCCGCCAAATCTTGCGTAGGGGGCCTCTCACAATTCTGGAAGTGTTGTGGCGGTTTCAAACGCCCGGCACGCGTGTCCGGGGTGTGCCCCCCTCACGGCCGGCACCGCCGCCGGCACCTGGAGGGGGTAAACGGACGCGTGGGGTCTACACGGAGGGGATCTTGCTGTGGGTCTGGGCCGAATGTTGCTCCAAAGTGTTCCTATGGGCTGACCTAACACAACCGGGTGGGGAGGTCCACTGGTCAAAGCCCGTCCGTGCAAAGTCAAAGGACTAGATCCCGTGGTCAAACGGTACAGGGTTAGGCGGGACAGGGGCACTGGGGTAGCAATGCCACCGGAGCGTCGCACCGGGCCCTCATACATGCGGGGTGGTGTGGTGGCATGTCCGAAGAGGCGGGACGCGTCTCCGGGGTGAGGCCCCCCGTCACGGACGGCGATGACACGGTTGTAGACGTTCTGCGGTAACAATGTGGCGTCAATATTACTAAATACTCAGAGCGCGGTAAAATCATGAGTTTTTTGCACGACGTGGGCACATGTGCTATAGAAACGATGGTATTTTTTCATAATTTTTTGTGATGGAGAAGTATCCGAAAAATTCCCTCTACACGGATTGCCCTTCGCGCGTCTACGGCTGTGGCCGGCGGCCTCCGGGGGCTAGCATGCCGCCAAATCTTGCGTAGGCGGCCTCTCACAAGTCTGGAAGTGTTGTGGCGATTTCAAACGCCCGGCACGCGTGTCATGGGTGTGCCCCCCTCACGGACGGCACCGCCGCCGGCACCTCGAGGGGGTAAACGGACGCGTGGGGTCTACACGGAGGGGATCTTGCTGTGGGTCTGGCCCGGATGTTGCTCCAAAGTGTTCCTATGGGCTGATCTAACACAACCGGCTGGGGAGGTCCACTGGTCAAAGCCCGTCCGTGCAAAGTCAAAGGGCTAGATCCCGTGGTCAAACGCTACACGGTTAGGCGGGACGGGGGCACCGGGGGTCGCAATGCCACCGGAGCGTCGCACCGGGCCCTCATACATGCGGGGTGGTGTGGTGGCATGTCCGAAGAGGCGGGACACGTCTCCGGGGCGTGAACCCCCCTCACGGACGGTGATGACACGGTAGTAGACGTTCTGCAGTAACGATGCCGCGTCAATATTACTAAATACTCAGAGCGCAATAAAATCATGAGTTTTTTTTTGCACGACGTGGGCACATGTGCTATAGGAACGATGGTATTTTTTCATAATTTTTGGTGATGGAGAAGTATCCGAAAAATTCCCTCTACGCGGATTGCCCTTCGCGCGTCTACGGCTGTGGCCGGCGGCCTCCGGGGGCTAGCATGCCGCCAAATCTTGCATAGGCGGCCTCTCACAAGTCTGGAAGTGTTGTGGCGGTTTCAATCGCCCGGCACGCGTGTCCGGGGTGTGCCCCCCTCACGGACGGCACCGCCGCCGGCACCTGGAGGGGGTAAACGGACGCGTGGGGTCTACACGAAGGGATCTTGCTGTGGGTCTGGCTCGGATGTTGCTCCAAAGTGTTCCTATGGGCTGATCTAACACAACCGGGTGGGGAGGTCCACTGGTCAAAGCCCGTCCGTGCAAAGTCAAAGGGCTAGATCCCGTGGTCAAACGCTACAGGGTTAGGCGGGACGGGGGCACCGGGGGTCGCAATGCCACCGGAGCGTCGCACCGGGCCCTCATACATGCGGGGTGGTGTGGTGGCATGTCCGAAGAGGCGGGACACGTCTCCGGGGTGTGAACCCCCCTCACGGACGGTGATGACACGGTAGTAGACGTTCTGCAGTAACGATGCGGCGTCAATATTACTAAATACTCAGAGCGCAATAAAATCATGAGTTTTTTTGCACGACGTGGGCACATGTGTTATAGGAACGATGGTATTTTTTCATAATTTTTGGTGATGGAGAAGTATCCGAAAAATTCCCTCTACGCGGATTGCCCTTCGCGCGTCTATGGCTGTGGCCGGCGGCCTCCGGGGGCTAGCATGCCGCCAAATGTTGCGTAGGCGGCCTCTCACAACTCTGGAAGTGTTGTGGTGGTTTCAAACGCCCGGCACGCGTGTCCGGGGTGTGCCCCCCTCACGGACGGCACCGCCGCCGGCACCTGGAGGGGGTAAACGGACGCGTGGGGTCTACACGGAGGGGATCTTGGTTTGGGTCTGGCCCGGATGTTGCTCCAAAGTGTTCCTATGGGCTGATCTAACACAACCGAGTGGGGAGGTCCACTGGTCAAAGCCCGTCCGTGCAAAGTCAAAGGGCTAGATCCCGTGGTCAAACGCTACAGTGTTAGGCGGGACGGGGGCACTAGGGGTCGCAATGCCACCGGAGCGTCGCACCGGGCCCTCATACATGCGGGGTGGTGTGGTGGCATGTCCGCAGAGGCGGGACGCGTCTCCGGGGCTCGAACCCCCCTCACGGACGGCGATGACACGGTAGTAGACGTTCTGCAGTAACGATGCGGCGTCAATATTACTAAATACTCGGAGCGCGATAAAATCATGAGTTTTTTTTGCATGACGTGGGCACATGTGCTATAGGAACGATGGTATTTTTTCATAATTTTTGGTGATGGAGAAGTATCCGAAAAATTCCCTCTACGCGGATTGCCCTTCGCGCGTCTACGGCTGTGGCCGGCGGCCTCCGGGGGCTAGCATGCCGCCAAATCTTGCGTAGGCGGCCTCTCACAAGTCTGGAAGTGTTGTGGCGGTTGCAAACGCCCGGCACGCATGTCCGGGGTGTGCCCCCCTCACGGACGCCGACGCCGCCGGCACCTGGAGGGGGGAAACGGATGCGTGGGGTCTACACGGAGGGGATCTTGCTATGGGACTAGCCCGGATATTGCTCCAAAGTGTTCCTATTGGCTGACCTAACACAACCGGGTGGGGAGTTCCACTGGTCAAAGCCCGTCCGTGCAAAGTCAAAGGGCTAGATCCCATGGTTAAACGCTACAGGGTTAGGCGGGACGGGGGCACTGGGGGTAGCAATGCCACCGGAGCGTCGCACCCGGCCCTCATACATGCGGGGTGGTGTGGTGGCATGTCCGAAGAGGCGGGACGCGTCTCGGGGGCGTGGCCCCCCCTCACGGACGGCGATGACACGGTAGTAGACGTTCTGCAGTAACGATGCGGCGTCAATATTACTAATTACTCGGAGCGCGATAAAATCATGAGTTTTTTTGCACGACATGGGCACATGTGCTATAGGAACGATGGTATTTTTTCATAATTTTTGGTGATGGAGAAGTATCCGAAAAATTCCCTCTACGCGGATTGCCCTTCACGCATCTACGGCTGTGGCCGGAGGCCTCCGGGGGCTAGCATGCCGCCAAATCTTGCGTAGGCGGCCTCTCACAATTCTGGAAGTGTTCTGGCGGTTTCAAACGCCCGACACGCGTGTCCGGGGTGTGCCCCCCTCACGGACGGCACCGCCGCCGGCACCTGGAAGGGGTAAACGGACGCGTGGGGTCTACACGGAGGGGTTCTTGCTGTGGGTCTGGCCCGAATGTTGCTCCAAAGTGTTCCTATGGGTTGACCTAACACAACCGGGTGGGGAGGTCCACTGGTCAAAGCCCGTCCGTGCAAAGTCAAAGGGCTAGATCCCCTGGTCAAACGCTACAGGGTTAGGCGGGACGGGGGCACTGGGGTAGCAATGCCACCGGGGCGTCGCACCGGGCCCTCATACATGCGGGGTGGTGTGGTGGCATGTCCGAAGAGGCGGGACGCGTCTCCGGGGTGAGGCCCCCCGTCATGGACGGTGATGACACGGTTGTAGACGTTCTGCGGTAACGATGCGGCGTCAATATTACTAAATACTCAGAGCACGATAAAATCATGAGTTTTTTTGCACGACGTGGGCACATGTGCTATAGAAACGATGGTATTTTTTCATAATTTTTGGTGATGGAGAAGTATCCGAAAAATTCCCTCTACACGGATTGCCCTTTGCGCGTCTACGGCTGTGGCCGGCGGCCTCCGGGGGCTAGCATGCCGCCAAATCTTGCGTAGGCGGCCTCTCACAAGTCTGGAAGTGTTGTGGCGGTTTCAAACGCCCGGCACGCATGTCCGGGGTGTGCCCCCCTCACGGACGGCACCGCCGCCGGCACCTGGAGGGGGTAAACGGACGCGTGGGGTCTACACGGAGGGGATCTTGCTGTGGGTCTGGCCCGGATGTTGCTGCAAAGTGTTCCTATGGGCTGATCTAACACAACCGGGTGGGGAGGTCCACTGCTCAAAGCCCGTCCGTGCAAAGTCAAAGGGCTAGATCCCGTGGTCAAACGCTACAGTGTTAGGCGGGACGGGGGCACTAGGGGTCGCAATGCCACCGGAGCGTCGCACCGGGCCCTCATACATGCGGGGTGGTGTGGTGGCATGTCCGCAGAGGCGGGACGCGTCTCCGGGGCTCGAACCCCCCTCACGGACGGCGATGACACGGTAGTAGACGTTCTGCAGTAACGATGCGGCGTCAATATTACTAAATACTCGGAGCGCGATAAAATCATGAGTTTTTTTTGCATGACGTGGGCACATGTGCTATAGGAACGATGGTATTTTTTCATATTTTTTGGTGATGGAGAAGTATCCAAAAAATTCCCTCTACGCGGATTGCCCTTCGCGCGTCTACGGCTGTGGCCGGCGGCCTCCGGGGGCTAGCATGCCGCCAAATCTTGCGTAGGCGGCCTCTCACAAGTCTGGAAGTGTTGTGGCGGTTGCAAACGCCCGGCACGCATGTCCGGGGTGTGCCCCCCTCACGGACGCCGACGCCGCCGGCACCTGGAGGGGGGAAACGGATGCGTGGGGTCTACACGGAGGGGATCTTGCAGTGGGTCTGGCTCGGATGTTGCTCCAAAGTGTTCCTATGGGCTGACCTAACACAACCGGGTGGGGAGGTCCACTGGTCAAAGTCCGTCCGTGCAAAGTCAAAGGACTAGATCCCGTGGTCAAACGCTACAGGGTTAGGCGGGACGGGGGCACTGGGGGTAGCAATGCCACTGGAGCGTCGTACCGGGCCCTCATACATGCGGGGTGGTGTGGTGGCATGTCCGGAGAGACGGGACGCGTCTCTGGGGCGTGGCTCCCCCTCACGGACGGCGATGACACGGTAGTAGACGTTTTGCGGTAACGATGCGGCGTCAATATTACTAAATACTCGGAGCGCGATAAAATCATGAGTTTTTTGCACGACGTGGGCACATGTGCTATAGGAACGATGGTATTTTTTCATAATTTTTGGTGATGGAGAAGTATCCGAAAAAATCCCTCCACGCGGATTGCCCTTCGCGCGTCTACGGCTGTGGCCGTTGGCCTCCGGGGGCTAGCATGCCGCCAAATCTTGCGTAGGCGGCCTCTCACAAGTCTGGAAGTGTTGTGGCAGTTGCAAACGCCCGGCACGTGTGTCCGGGGTGTGCCCCCCTCATGGACGGCGCCGCCGCCGGCACCTGCAGGGGGGAAACTGACGCGTGGGGTCTACACGGAGGGGACCTTGCTGTGGGTCTGGCCCGGATGTTGCTCCAAAGTGTTCCTATGGGCTGACCTAACACAACCGGGTGGGGAGGTCCACTGGTCAAAGCCCGTCCGTGCAAAGTCAAAGGGCTAGATCCCGTGGTCAAACGCTACAGGGTTAGGCAGGACGGGGGCAGTGGGGGTAGCAATGCCACAGGAGCGTCGCACCGGGCCCTCATACATGCAGGGTGGTGTGGTGGCATGTCCGAAGAGGCGGGAAGCGTCTCCGGGGCGTGGCCCCCCCTCACGGACGGCGATGACACGGTAGTAGACGTTCTGCGGTAACGATGCGGCGACAATATTACTAAATACTCGGAGCGCGATAAAATCATGAGTTTTTTTGCACGACGTGGGCACATGTGCTATAGGAACGATGGTATTTGTTCATAATTTTTGGTGATGGAGAAGTATCCGAAAAATTCCCTCTACGCGGATTGCCCTTCGTGCGTCTACGTATGTGGCCGGCGGCCTCCGGGGGCTAGCATGCCGCCAAATCTTGCGTAGGCGGCCTCTCACAAGTCTGGAAGTGTTGTGGCGGTTTCAAACGCCCGGCACGCATGTCCAGGGTGTGCCCCCCTCAAGGACGGCACCGCCGCCGACACCTGGAGGGGGTAAACGGACGCGTGGGGTCTACACGGAGGGGATCTTGCTGTGGGTGTGGCCCGGATGTTGCTCCAAAGTGTTCGTATGGGCTGACCTAACATAACCGGGTGGGGATGTACACTGGTCAAAGCCCGTCCGTGCAAAGTCAAAGGGCTAGATCCCGTGGTCAAACGCTACAGGGTTAGGCGGGACGGGGGCACTGGGGGGTAGCAATGCCACCAGAGCGTCGCACCGGGCCCTCATACATGCGGGGTGGTGTGGTGGCATGTCCGAAGAGGCGGGACGCATCTCCGGGGCGAGGCCGCCCTCACGAACGGCGATGACACGGTAGTAGACGTTCTGCGGTAACGATGCGGCGTCAATATTACTAAATACTCGGAGCGAGATAAAATCATGAGTTTTTTTGCACGACGTGGGCACATGTGCTATAGGAACGATGGTATTTTTTCATAATTTTTGGTGATGGAGAAGTATCCGAAAAATTCCCTCTACACGGATTGCCCTTCACGCGTCTACGGCTGTGGCCGGCGGCCTCCGGGGGCTTGCATGCCGCCAAATATTGTGTAGGCGGCCTCTCACAAGTCTGGAAGTGTTGTGGCGGTTGCAAACGCCCGGCACGCGTGTCCGGGGTGTGCCCCCCCTCACGGACGGCGCCGCCGCCGGCACCTGGAGGGGGGAAACCGACGCGTGGGGTCTACACGGAGGGGATCTAGCTGTGGGTCTGGCCCGGATGTTGCTCCAAAGTGTTCCTATGGGCTGACCTAACACAACCGGGTGGGGAGGTCCACTGGTCAAAGCCCTTCCGTGCAAAGTCAAAGGGCTAGATCCCGTGGTCAAACGCTATAGGGTTAGGCGGGACGGGGGCACTGGGGGGTAGCAATGCCACAGGAGCGTCGCACCGGGCCCTCATACATGCGGGGTGGTGTGGTGGCATGTCCGAAGAGGCGGGACGCGTCTCCGGGGCGTGGCCCCCCCTCACGGACGGCGATGACACGGTAGTAGACGTTATGCGGTAACGATGCGGCGTCAATATTACTAAATACTCGGAGCGCGATAAAATCATGAGTTTTTTAGCACGACGTGCGCACATGTGCTATAGGAACGATGGTATTTTTTCATAATTTTTGGTGATGGAGAAGTATCCGAAAAATTCCCTCTACGCGGATTGCCCTTCGCGCGTCTACGGCTGTGGCCGGCTGCCTCCGGGGGCTAGCATGCCGCCAAATCTTGCGTAGGCGGCTTCTCACAAGTCTGGAAGTGTTGTGGTGGTTGCAAACGCCCGGCACGCGTGTCCGAGGTGTGCCCCCCTCATGGACGGCATCGCCGCCGGCACCTGGAGGGGGTAAACGGACGCGTGGGGTCTACACGGTGGGGACCTTGCTGTGGGTCTGGCCCGGATGTTGCTCCAAAGTGTTTCTTATGGGCTGACCTAACACAACCGGGTGGGGAGGTCCACTGGTCAAAGCCCGTCCGTGCAAAGTCAAAGGGCTAGATCCCGTGGTTAAACGCTACAGGGTTAGACGGGACGGGGGCACTGGGGGTAGCAATGCCACCGGAGCGTCGCACCTGGCCCTCATACATGCGGGGTGGTGTGGTGGCATGTCCGAAGAGGCGGGACGCGTCTCTGGGGCGTGCCCCCCCCTCATGGACGGCGATGACACGGTAGTAGACGTTCTGCGATAACGATGCGGCGTCAATATTACTAAATACTCGGAGCGCGATAAAATCATGAGTTTTTTTGCACGACGTGGGCACATGTGCTATAGGAACGACGGTATTTTTTCATAATTTTTGGTGATGGAGAAGTATCCGAAAAATTCCCTCTACGCGGATTGCCCTTCGTGCGTCTACGTATGTGGCCGGCGGCCTCTGGGGGCTAGCATGCCGCCAAATCTTGCGTAGGCGGCCTCTCACAAGTCTGGAAGTGTTGTGGCGGTTTCAAACGCCCGGCACGCATGTCCAGGGTGTGCCCCCCTCATGGACGGCATCGCCGCCGGCACCTGGAGGGGGTAAACGGACGCGTGGGGTCTACACAGAGGGGATCTTGCTGTGGGTCTGGCCCGGATGTTGCTCCAAAGTGTTCCTATGGGCTGACCTAACACAACCGGGTGGGGAGGTCCACTGGTCAAAGCCCGTCCGTGCAAAGTCAAAGGGCTAGATCCCGTGGTCAAACGCTACAGGGTTAGGTGGGACGGGGGCACTGGGGGTAGCAATGCCACCGGAGCGTCGCACCGGGCCCTCATACATGCGGGGTGGTGTGGTGGCATGTACGAAGAGGCGGGACGCGTCTCCGGGGCGAGCCCCCCCCACGGACGGTGATGACACGATAGTAGACGTTCTGCGGTAACGATGCGGCGTCAATATTACTAAATACTCGAGCGAGATAAAATCATGAGTTTTTTTGCATGATGTGGGCACATGTGCTATAGGAACGATGGTGTTTTTTCATAATTTTTGGTGATGGAGAAGTATCCGAAAAATTCCCTCTACGCGGATTGCCCTTCGCGCGTCTACGGCTGTGGCCGGTGGCCTCCGGGGGCTAGCATGCCGCCAAATCTTGCGTAGGCGGCCGCTCACAAGTCTGGAAGTGTTGTGGCGGTTTCAAACGCCCGACACGTGTGTCCGGGATGTGCCCCCCTCACGGACGGCACCGCCGCCGGCACCTGGAGGGGGTAAACGGACGCGTGGGGTCTACACGGAGGGGATCTTGCTGTGGGTCTGGCCCGGATGTTGCTCCAAAGTGTTCCTATGGGCTGACCTAACACAACCGGGTGGGGATGTCCAGTGGTCAAATTCCGTCCGTGCAAAGTCAAAGGGCTAGATCCCGTGGTCAAACGCTACAGGGTTAGGCGGGACGGGGGCACTAGGGGGTAGCAATGCCACCGGAGCGTCGCACCGGGCCCTCATACATGCGGGGTGGTGTGGTGGCATGTCCGAAGAGGTGGGACGCGTCTCCGGGGCGAGCCCCCCCACACGGACGGCGATGACACGGTAGTAGACGTTATGCGGTAACGATATTACTAAATACTCGGAGCGCGATAAAATCATGAGTTTTTTTGCACGATGTGGGCACATGTGCTATAGGAACGATGGTATTTTTTCATAATTTTTGGTGATGGAGAACTACCCCCACATCTTTCTCGAGTTCATGATGTCTTCCACGTCTCTCAACTCAGGCGTTGCTTCTCGGATCCCATCCGCGGAGTGGACCATGAAACGCTTGATCTCCAAGATAACCTCACCTACCGAGAGTACCCAGTTCGCATTCTTGATCAAGCAGAGCGTGTCACTCGACGTCAGAACATCAAGTTTCTCAAAGTTCAGTGGTCTCATCATTCTGAGAGAGAGGCTACCTGGGAGCGAGAAGATCGTCTTCGACTGGAGTACCCCGCTTTTTTTCCGTCGACCCCTGAATCTCGGGACGAGATTCTATCAAGTGGGGGCGAGTTGTCACATCCCTAGTCTGGTATGACCTAGGCTAGCTAGCTATTTGTGCATCATATTTAAATTTCATTTAAATTTGAAATGAGGATTGGTGGAACCCTCAGAATCATTTTTGAAAATGACCCAAATAAAAATTTCTCCAAAAGGGTCCAAGAAAATGCTCATGTTGCCCTCTGAAAATATTGGACAGAGATAAAAATCAAAACAATATTTTTAGGAGCTCATGGACATTTATTTTGGCCATTTGGATTAATTCGATAAATATTTGCATTGGAAATATATTTCTATATATATGAAATATGGCCCAAAAATTATGTCATCTATAAAGGAGCTCTGGAATAATACCATTAG
>NC_057806.1:543329836-543339476 GCF_018294505.1 Triticum aestivum | reverse complement strand
CTGTGCAGCCCAGCCGCAGCAGGCCGGCCCAGCCGGGAGGTGGCCCAGCCCACCAGGCTCCCCCTCCTCTGTCGTCTTCCTTCCCGACAGGGGAACGGAGTGTGGCCGGCGCGCGCGCGCGCCACCGCGCCACGCCTCCTCCCTCCCTGTCTGCCTGTCCTCCCCTCGCCGCTCTGGATGGATTGCACGTCGCCACGCAGCCGCCCCGGTCCTTTTCCCCTCCCTCTCGCTCTCCCTCCTCCCTGTTTCTCTCTTCCCCAAGCGCACCCGAGCGCAGCCGCCGCCATCGCTCGCCGTTGCCGTAGCCACCGGCCTCCCCTCGCCTCCCTGAGACGCTTCCCAGCTCCGCCTCGACCCCCTCTACCTCCTCATCAAGCCTCGCACCTCCGGACGCGCTCCATCGCCGACGCCGTTGTCTTCTTCACCACCGACGCCGGAGATCGACTTCGCCGCCATCACCGTCAATTCGCCGGACGCAGGACGTCCCCGAGCACACCGGCCTGCTCTGCGAGTCCGCCGTGAGCCTCTCTTCCTTTCCCCTCACCTCTCTCTCTCGCGCGTGCCCTGTAGCCGCTGCCCCACGAGCGCCCGAAGCCGCCGTCCGCCATGGCCGGCAAGCTCCGTGCCCCCGAGCACCTCCGCCTCGCGTAGATAGCTCGATGTGCTCCTGCTGCCTCGTAGCTACCGCCTGTGCCCTCCGTTCGCTCGAACGCGAGCTGCAGCCCCACGCCCGCGCTATCCCGAGCTCCGGCCGCCGCCGCAAGCTTGCTCCGACGAGCTCCGGTGCCCCCGCAGCCCCCCAACCAGCTCCCCTGGTTGCGGACGACGACGGGCTACGCCCCGGTGGTCTTCGCGCGATCAAACGCCGTCTGTAACGCAAGTCCGGCGAGTCGCCGCCGCGCTATTGGTCGCCGCCGGCCAGAACTCCGGCGGGCTGACGTGGCTCCGTTAATTGTGCACTAATCCCCACCTACTGACGCTGACGAGTGGGCCCCAGGGTTTAGTCAAAGCTGACCAGCCCAGGTTTGACTCGGGGTTAACCCCCTGTCACTGACGTGTGGGTCCCACACGTCAGATTTGACCTGGACAGCCGCGTTGACCCGCTGATGTAGTGATGACGTCATGCTGACGCAATTATTCATTTTCTGGAATTAAAATAACTCAGAAAATCCAGAAAATGTTTTAAACTTCAAAAATTCATATCAATTCAACCGTAGCTCAGATTTAAATAATTTATATATGAAGAATTATCAGAAAAATGCAATCTTTCCATCTGTACTAGTTGCATGCATGACAAACCAACTTATACATGCTGAATATGGGAAAACACATTATGGCATATATAAGAGACCTAATTTAGAAATGCATTTGAACTTTTGGTTCAAATGGACTTCAAACCAATTGAACACTAGTTGCATTAGCTCAACAGCATCACATCTACATGCCATGTTCATGCATCATATTGTTGCATATGATTGTGTATTGATTGCCGGCACTGTTCCTTCTCGATAGGTCCTGCTCCGGAGACGTTCCAGAGTACCTGTCTGTGAAGCAGTGCCTCCCTTGTTGAATTACCAGGCAAGCAAACCCCCTTGTTCATTTCGATAAAACCCTACTCTCTCGCTCCTGCTCTCAGTTATTGCATTAGGACAACAACGATTCATCTGCTACTTTGTGCTGCGGTAGTTGAACCCATTCCTCTGCATGACCTGTCATTGCCACAGTAAATAGTTGAAACCCACTAGCATGTGTAGGAGTTGATTGAAGCCACTGATGTGTTCCTACCATGCTATGCCTGCTATTGCTTAGAGTTGTGTCAGGTCTGGTTCATTGGGAATGAATTGGAGTGTTACGATATGTTCTGATGCTGAGAGTTAAGTGTGTGAACACGATTTGGTAAAGGTAGCGGTGAGAGGCCATGTAGGAGTACATGGTGGGTTGTCTCACTGGAACCGTCCTTAAGCACTGAGTTCTATGTATGTTGTCCAATGACTCGATACTACCACACATTGGGCTCCGGGCGCTCCAAGCCCTCTCGACTTATTAACCAACTTGATCTCTGTCCAGGAGTCGCAACTAGTTTCTGGCGTTTGTAGGTAGTGTTAGTAGTCTACCAAGTGGCACCCGGCCAGGTGGGCTTGGGACTGACTAGGCACCAGTGGCACGGTGTACCAAGCGTAGATCCATCCGGCGAGGTGGGCTTGGGAACCCTGCACACATCGTTTGGGGCCGTGAGTGAAACCCCGGCCGGATCTCCTTGCGGATGGAACCCGAATAGGCAATAAACCTGGATTAGAGTCTTGTGTGGTTAGTCAGGTCGTGGCCGACACCCTCGCCAGGCTTCCGCTTGAAGGTTGCCGAGATACATGACGTGTACATGGCGGTAAGTGGCGAGAGCGTGTGTGAAGAAGTACACCCCTGCAGGGTTAACATGATCTATTCGAATAGCCGGGTCCGCGGTTATGGACTTCTTGGATGCCTACATGGTACATAGACAACTTGAAGTGGATACTATAAAATGCTCAAGACAAGTGTGAGTGCTATGGATGGCGTTCTCGTAGGGAGACGGGGATGAATCCATGGTAGTGTATTGCGTGGTGATTAGTGGACTCGTGTACGTTGTTTCACCTCCAGAGTTTCTGGTAGTCGTAGAACAGGATAGCCACAGAGTCAAAGCTGGCTTGCTGCAACCAAACCCCACATTACCCTCTTGGTACAAATGCATGTATGATAGGATCTGATGTAAGTCTTGCTGAGTACCTTTGTACTCATGTTGCTTTATTTATGTTTTTGCAGCGGAGACTTCGGTCTTACTAGTGTTCTCGTGGACTTCGACTAGTAGCTAGTACCTCAGCTACGATCTTGATCGGATGTTGTAGATAGTCAGGCTCTTCAGCCTTTTTCATTTGTAGATGTCTGTACCCAGACATGTAATGCTTCCGCTTGTTGCTTGTATGCTCTGTATGACGGGTCTTGTGACCCCTGTTTGCAATAATTGCTATGACGGCTCTTCTGAGCCGTTATCTATATAATTGTTGAGTTATGCTGTGATGCCATGTTGTACAGCACATACTTGCATGTTATGCGTACGTGTAATGTGTAGTGCTATGTGTGGGATCTGACTATCTAGTTGTTTATCTTTAGTAGTCTCTCTTACCGGGAAATGTCTCCTAGTGTTACCGCTGAGCCATGGTAGCTTGCTACTGCTCTGGAACACTTAGGCTGGCCGGCATGTGTCCTTCTTCGTTCCTGTGTCTGTTCCTTCGGGGAAATGTCACGCTTTGAGTACCGGAGTCCTGTTAGCCCGCTACAGCCCGGTTTACCGGAGTCCTGCTAGCCCAGTGCTACAGCCCGGACCCACTTGTTGATGACCGACACGTTCGAAGCTGGGTCATGGATGCCTGTCCCTGTAAGTCTGTGCCACTTTGGGTTTACGACTAGTCATGTCAGCCCGGGCTCCTTATCATATGGATGCTAGCGACACTATCATATACGTGAGCCAAAAGGCGCAAACGGTCCCGGGAAAAGGTAAGACGACACCCGTGGGGATACCGTGCGTGAGGCCGCAAAGTGATATGAGGTGTTACCGGCTAGATCGATGTGACATCGAGTCGGGGTCCTGACAGCTTTGGTATCAGAGCTTGACTGCCTGTAGGATTACCAAGCCAACTGGTCGAAGTTGAGTCTAGAAATTCTTTAGTTATATAAGGGAATTGATTGTGGGATGGAACGTAAGGCTCTTTTTACTCCTTTACCTCATGGCCTTCTGATCTGAGTCATCCTATCTTTCTGACGGGGTTAAGGAACTAGGCTTCTCTTCCGTCCATCAGGATCACGTGTTACTACTCCGTAGTTCCATAAGACCGGTTGATCAGAGTCATACCCCAGTTTGAGTATTTCCGGTGTAGTCTGTTTAGTATGATCTCAGAACCTTGAGTATGTTACCACCCCATTTTTAGTAGGATGTCTCATTCTGAGCATTTTACTGCCGTTATGCTGCCGAAATTTCCCTAGGAGTTCGAGAGATACTAATTCCTTGTCCTACATTCTACAGTCCATAGTTAATGTTGATTTCGTCCTTGTTTTCGTTCTCAGGATGTCATCAACTAAGCGAAGTTCCGTTGCTCGTAGCCAGAACCACGGAGATGGTAGGGATGAGGATCCTCCTGATCAGCCTTCGTTGACAGAGTTCATGCTAGAGATGGAGAGGAACAAGCGTGAGTCCAACCGCTTGTTGGCACGTATCGAGGAGAACACCGCACATCAGTCCAATAAGCCTGTGACCATTCATGACTTCATTCGCTTGCACCCACCTACCTTTCATCATTCCATCGAGCCACTCGATGCAGATGACTGGCTCCGTAGCATCACCCATAAGCTGCGTTCCGCGAGCGTAGCTGAAGATGACAAGGTCACCTATGCCACATACCACCTGGAGGGTCCTGCTAGTCTTTGGTGGCAGAACTATGAGGCTATGCTTCCAGCTGGCCAGACTTCCACCTGGAGGGATTTCGTTGAGGCTTTTCGCGGGCATCACATTCCTGAGGCTCTCCTTGATCGCAAGAGAGAAGAGTTCTGTAGCTTCACCCAGGATAAAATGGCTGTTGATGCTTACCGCCGAGAGTTTGAGAACCTCGCCCGCTATGCTACAGAAGAGGTGTCCACGGACGCCAAGAAGCAGGCTAGGTTCCGGAAGGGTCTCAACCCCAAGTTGCGTCGTGATCTCCATCTGCATCATTGTGGTACATTCCAAGCCCTTGTGAACAAGGCCATTAATGCAGAGACAGCTCAACTCACTTACGAGGAGTCTCGTAAGCACACTCGTGCTTTGGGATCTTCCTCCAGTTCTAGTTCTCAGAAGCGCCGGATTTGGGTTCCAAACTCTGCTCTTCCGCCCAAATGTGTACCGAGGCCATCTTATGTGGCACCTCATCAAGCCCAGCAGTATGCTCCACCCAGGCCTATTGGTGGATCGCCTTCTAATACAGGTCCACATCCTACCTCCAAGATTTGTTACAAGTGCGGAGAGCCAGGCCACATTGCCCGTAATTGCACTCAGACCAGAGTTGCTCCACCCCAGCCCGATAAGTCTTTTGTCCATGGTAAGCCATCACGCAAGATGGTCAGTGCCAAGTCAGCTCCCACTGAACATGGACGTGTGCATCATGTCTCAGCTAAAGCCGCTCATGATGATCCAGATGTCGTTCTTGGAACACTCCTTGTCAACTGTCATCCAGCATCGGTTTTGTTCGATACTGGAGCATCTCATTCCTTCATTTCTGAAAGCTATGCCCGCTTGCACGACATGTCATTTTGTGATATGCCCTCTCCACTACTTATTCAAACTCCTGGATCCAAATGGCAAACTTCTAGGATAAGCTATGGCAATGAAATCCTTGTAGACAGACTTGCATTCCTTGCCTCCTTGATATCTCTCAAGTCTTCGGATATTAACATCATCTTGGGTATGGACTGGATGACAGCTCATCATGCCAAGATTGATTGTTTCACCAGGTCCGTTCAGCTTACACACCCATCTGGCAAGATAGCCATTGTCTCCACTAGAGTTGCAAAGCGTCAGCTCTATTCTCTTAATGCCAGCCCTCTTCCAGACCTTGAAGATATCCCGGTAGTCCGTGACTTTCCGGATGTCTTTCCAGAGGAACTGCCAGGTGTTCCGCCTGACAGAGATGTAGAGTTCGTCATAGATCTTATCCCAGGAACAGCTCCAATCTCCCGGAGACCCTACAAGATGGCACCCCTAGAATTAGCCGAGCTTAAGAAACAACTCGATGAGTCCTTGCAAAAGGGTTTCATCCGTCCTAGTTCTTCTCCTTGGGCTTGCCCCGTCCTCTTTGTCAAGAAGAAAGACGGTACGGACCGGATGGTTGTAGATTATCGTCCCGTTAATTTGGTCACGATAAAGAACAAGTATCCGCTTCCCAGGATCAACGACCTGTATGATCAGCTCGCTGGATCCTCGGTCTTTTCCAAGATGGATTTAAGGTTAGGCTACCATCAAATCAAGATCAGGAATGGGGACATTCCCAAGACAGCTTTTGTTACTCGTTATGGTCAGTACGAGTACACCGTCATGTCCTTCGGCCTAACCAACGCCCCAGCCACATTCTCCCGCCTGATGAACTCGATCTTCATGGAATACTTAGATAAGTTCGTCGTGGTTTACCTCGATGATATTCTTATTTACTCGAAGAACGAGGAAGAGCATGCCGAACATCTTAGACTTGTTTTAGAAAAACTCAGAGAACACCGCCTTTATGCCAAGTTCTCCAAGTGTGAATTTTGGTTGCCAGAAGTGACCTACCTAGGCCACGTAATCTCTGGTAAGGGCATTGCTGTCAATCCCGAGAGAGTTCAAGCCGTTCTCGATTGGACTCCACCTGAAACAGTCAAACAAGTTAGGAGTTTCCTTGGTCTAGCCAGCTATTGTCGCCGCTTTGTTGAAAACTTCTCCAAAGTAGCCAAACCCCTCACGGAACTTCTCAAGAAAGATAAAAAGTTCGAGTGGTCCCCACAGTGTGAGTACAGTTTTCAGGAACTGAAAAGACGCCTGACTTCTGCTCCCATACTTGTGCCACCGGATTTCACTAAAGACTTTATTATCTACTGCGACGCCTCACGACAGGGACTAGGTTGCATCCTTATGCAGGGTCGTCATGTGATTGCCTATGCATCCCGACAGTTGCATCCACATGAGGAGAATTATCCTACACATGATCTAGAGCTTGCAGCCGTAGTCCATGCACTCAAGACCTGGCGACATTACCTCCTTGGTAAACGTTGCGAGATCTACACCGATCACCAGAGTCTCAAGTATATCTTCACCCAACCGGATCTGAACCTTAGGCAAAGACGTTGGTTGGAGTTAATCACAGATTATGATCTAGGGATTACCTACACCCCAGGCAAAGCCAATGTCATGGCTGATGCTCTAAGCCGTAAATCCTATTGCAACAATCTCATGTTGCAGCAAGGCCAACCACTTCTCCATGAGGAATTCTGTAAGCTTAACCTTCACATTGCTCCTCGCGGATTCCTTTCTACCTTGGTGGCGAAACCTACCCTTGTGGATCTTATCATCGAAGCCCAGAAACATGATACGGGGATTACCCGGATCAAGAGGAACATTAAGAAGGGAGTTGGTGGATGTTTCTCTATGGATGATCGCGGTGTTGTTTTCTTTGAGAATCGCTTGGTGGTTCCCAAGAAGCAACATCTTCGGCAGTTGATTCTTAAGGAGGCGCATGAATCTCCTCTCACAATTCATCCCGGTAGCACTAAGATGTATCAGGACCTACGCCAGAGGTTCTGGTGGACTAGGATGAAGAGAGAAATCGCGGAGTTCATTGCTAAATGTGATGTATGTCGTCGCGTTAAGGCAGAGCATCAAAGACCTGCTGGCACCCTTCAGCCTTTAGCTATTCCTGAATGGAAATGGGATAAAGTTGGTATGGACTTCATCACCGGCTTTCCCAGGACCAAGAGAGGGAATAATGCTATCTTCGTAGTCATTGATCGTCTCTCCAAAGTGGCTCACTTCCTTCCTGTTCGAGAGAGTATCACTGCTAGTCAGCTTGCTGACTTATACATTTCTCGAATAGTATCACTTCATGGTGTTCCACTAGAGATCAATTCAGACCGTGGCAGTCTTTTCACTTCTCATTTTTGGGAGAGTTTCCAAACTGCCATGGGAACCCATCTTTCCTTCAGTACCGCTTTCCACCCTCAGTCGAGTGGTCAGGTGGAACGGGTCAATCAAATTCTCGAAGACATGCTCAGAGCTTGCGTTATCTCATTCGGTATGGATTGGGAGAAATGTCTTCCTTTTGCCGAGTTTGCTTATAACAATAGCTACCAATCCAGCCTCAAGAAAGCTCCTTTTGAGGTTCTCTATGGACAAAGATGTCGAACACCTTTGAACTGGTCAGAAACCGGTGAAAGACAATTCTTTGGACCGGACATGATCCAGGAGGCAGAAGAGCAAGTTCGCATCATTCGTGAGAATTTGAAAACAGCCCAGTCTCGTCAGAAAAGTCAGTACGATCGTCATCATAAGGATGTGACTTATGAAATTGGCGACCAAGCCTACCTTTGGGTTACTCCTTTGAAGGGTACCCATCGTTTCGGTATCAAGGGCAAGTTAGCTCCTCGTTACATTGGTCCTTTTCGCATTCTCGCTAAACGAGGAGAGGTTGCCTACCAATTGGAACTACCCCCACATCTTTCTCGAGTTCATGATGTCTTCCACGTCTCTCAACTCAGGCGTTGCTTCTCGGATCCCATCCGCGGAGTGGACCATGAAACGCTTGATCTCCAAGATAACCTCACCTACCGAGAGTACCCAGTTCGCATTCTTGATCAAGCAGAGCGTGTCACTCGACGTCAGAACATCAAGTTTCTCAAAGTTCAGTGGTCTCATCATTCTGAGAGAGAGGCTACCTGGGAGCGAGAAGATCGTCTTCGACTGGAGTACCCCGCTTTTTTTCCGTCGATCCCTGAATCTCGGGACGAGATTCTGTCAAGTGGGGGCGAGTTGTCACATCCCTAGTCTGGTATGACCTAGGCTAGCTAGCTATTTGTGCATCATATTTAAATTTCATTTAAATTTGAAATGAGGATTGGTGGAACCCTCAGAATCATTTTTGAAAATGACCCAAATAAAAATTTCTCCAAAAGGGTCCAAGAAAATGCTCATGTTGCCCTCTGAAAATATTGGACAGAGATAAAAATCAAAACAATATTTTTAGGAGCTCATGGACATTTATTTTGGCCATTTGGATTAATTCGATAAATATTTGCATTGGAAATATATTTCTATATATATGAAATATGGCCCAAAAATTATGTCATCTATAAAGGAGCTCTGGAATAATACCATTAGCCCCTACAAAAATTGGCATAATAAAATTAAATGATTTAATATATTTATTAAATCAAACAAATGTCAGAAAAAAATAGAAAAAAAACAGAAATAAAAGAAGGAGGGGCTTACCTGGGGCCTCCTCTGTGCAGCCCAGCCGCAGCAGGCCGGCCCAGCCGGGAGGTGGCCCAGCCCACCAGGCTCCCCCTCCTCTGTCGTCTTCCTTCCCGACAGGGGAACGGAGTGTGGCCGGCGCGCGCGCGCGCCACCGCGCCACGCCTCCTCCCTCCCTGTCTGCCTGTCCTCCCCTCGCCGCTCTGGATGGATTGCACGTCGCCACGCAGCCGCCCCGGTCCTTTTCCCCTCCCTCTCGCTCTCCCTCCTCCCTGTTTCTCTCTTCCCCAAGCGCACCCGAGCGCAGCCGCCGCCATCGCTCGCCGTTGCCGTAGCCACCGGCCTCCCCTCGCCTCCCTGAGACGCTTCCCAGCTCCGCCTCGACCCCCTCTACCTCCTCATCAAGCCTCGCACCTCCGGACGCGCTCCATCGCCGACGCCGTTGTCTTCTTCACCACCGACGCCGGAGATCGACTTCGCCGCCATCACCGTCAATTCGCCGGACGCAGGACGTCCCCGAGCACACCGGCCTGCTCTGCGAGTCCGCCGTGAGCCTCTCTTCCTTTCCCCTCACCTCTCTCTCTCGCGCGTGCCCTGTAGCCGCTGCCCCACGAGCGCCCGAAGCCGCCGTCCGCCATGGCCGGC
>NC_057806.1:543321454-543329826 GCF_018294505.1 Triticum aestivum | reverse complement strand
AGTGGTCCCCACAGTGTGAGTACAGTTTTCAGGAACTGAAAAGACGCCTGACTTCTGCTCCCATACTTGTGCCACCGGATTTCACTAAAGACTTTATTATCTACTGCGACGCCTCACGACAGGGACTAGGTTGCATTCTTATGCAGGATCGTCATGTGATTGCCTATGCATCTCGACAGTTGCATCCACATGAGGAGAATTATCCTACACATGATCTAGAGCTTGCAGCCGTAGTCTATGCACTCAAGACCTGGCGACATTACCTCCTTGGTAAACGTTGCGAGATCTACACCGATCACCAGAGTCTCAAGTATATCTTCACCCAACCAGATCTGAACCTTAGGCAAAGACGTTGGTTGGAGTTGATCACAGATTATGATCTAGGGATTACCTACACCCCAGGCAAAGCCAATGTCATGGCTGATGCGCTAAGCCGTAAATCCTATTGCAACAATCTCATGTTGCAGCAAGGCCAACCACTTCTCCATGAGGAATTCTGTAAGCTTAATCTTCACATAGCTCCTCGCGGTTTTCTTTCTACCCTGGTGGCGAAACCTGATCTTAAGGATCAGATTATCGCAGCTCAAAAGCAAGACACAGGAATTTCCCGGATCAAGAGAAACATTGCCAAGGGTATTGCTGGTAGTTTCTCCATGGATGATCGTGGTGTTGTTTTCTTTGAGAATCGCTTGGTGGTTCCCAAGAATCAACATCTGCGACAATTGATTCTTAAGGAGGCGCATGAATCTCCTTTCACAATTCATCCCGGTAGTACTAAGATGTATCAGGATCTACGCCAGAGGTTCTGGTGGACTAGGATGAAGAGAGAAATCGCTGAGTTCATTGCTAACTGTGACGTTTGTCGTCGCGTTAAGGCAGAGCATCAAAGACCTGCTGGCACCCTTCAGCCTTTGGCTATTCCTGAATGGAAATGGGATAAAGTTGGTATGGACTTCATCACCGGCTTTCCCAGGACCAAGAGAGGGAATAATGCTATCTTCGTAGTCATTGATCGTCTCTCCAAAGTGGCTCACTTCCTTCCTGTTCGAGAGAGTATCACTGCTAGTCAGCTTGCTGACTTATACATTTCTCGAATAGTATCACTTCATGGTGTTCCACTAGAGATCAATTCAGACCGTGGCAGTCTTTTCACTTCTCATTTTTGGGAGAGTTTCCAAACTGCCATGGGAACCCATCTTTCCTTCAGTACCGCTTTCCACCCTCAGTCGAGTGGTCAGGTGGAACGGGTCAATCAAATTCTCGAAGACATGCTCAGAGCTTGCGTTATCTCATTCGGTATGGATTGGGAGAAATGTCTTCCTTTTGCCGAGTTTGCTTATAACAATAGCTACCAATCCAGCCTCAAGAAAGCTCCTTTTGAGGTTCTCTATGGACGAAGATGTCGAACACCTTTGAACTGGTCAGAAACCGGTGAAAGACAATTCTTTGGACCGGACATGATCCAGGAGGCAGAAGAGCAAGTTCGCATCATTCGTGAGAATTTGAAAACAGCCCAGTCTCGTCAGAAAAGTCAGTACGATCGTCATCATAAGGATATGACTTATGAAATTGGCGACCAAGCTTACCTTCGGGTTACTCCTTTAAAGGGTACCCATCGTTTCGGTATCAAGGGCAAGTTGGCTCCTCGCTACATTGGTCCTTTTCGCATTCTCGCTAAACGAGGAGAGGTTGCCTACCAATTGGAACTACCCCCACATCTTTCTCGAGTTCATGATGTCTTCCACGTCTCTCAACTCAGGCGTTGCTTCTCGGATCCTATCCGTGGAGTGGACCACGAAACGCTTGATCTCCAAGATAACCTCACATACCGAGAGTACCCAGTTCGCATTCTTGATCAAGCAGAGCGTGTCACTCGACGTCAGAACATCAAGTTTCTCAAAGTTCAGTGGTCTCATCATTCCGAGAGAGAAGCTACCTGGGAGCGAGAAGATCATCTTCGACTGGAGTACCCCGCTTTCTTTCCGTCGACCCCCGAATCTCGAGACGAGATTCTTTCAAGTGGGGGCGAGTTGTCACATCCCTAGCCTGGTATGACCTAGGCTAGCTAGCCCTTTGTGCATCATATTTAAAATTCATTTAAATTTGAAATGAGGATTGGTGGAACCCTCAGAATCACTTTTGAAAATGACCCAAATAAAAATTTCTCCAAAAGGGTCCAAGAAAATGCTCATGATGCCCTCTAAAAATATTGGACAGAGATAAAAATCAAAACCATATTTTTAGGAGCTCATGGATATTTATTTTGGCCAATTGGATTAATTCGATAAATATTTGCATTGGAAATATATTTCTATATATATGAAATATGGCCCAAAAATTATGCCCTTTATAAAAGAGCTCTGGAATAATATATCCAGCTCCTGCAAAAATTGGCATAATAAAATAAAATGATTTAATATATTTATTAAATCAAACAAATGTCAGAAAAAAATAGAAAAACAGAAATAAAAGAAGTAGGGGCTTACCTGGGGCCTCCCCTGTGCAGCCCAGCCGCAGCAGGCCGGCCCAGCCGGGAGGTGGCCCAGCCCACCAGGCTCCCCCTCCTCTGTCGTCTTCCTTCCCGACAGGGGAACGGAGTGTGGCCGGCGCGCGCGCGCGCCACCGCGCCACGCCTCCTCCCTCCCTGTCTGCCTGTCCTCCCCTCGCCGCTCTGGATGGATTGCACGTCGCCACGCAGCCGCCCCGGTCCTTTTCCCCTCCCTCTCGCTCTCCCTCCTCCCTGTTTCTCTCTTCCCCAAGCGCACCCGAGCGCAGCCGCCGCCATCGCTCGCCGTTGCCGTAGCCACCGGCCTCCCCTCGCCTCCCTGAGACGCTTCCCAGCTCCGCCTCGACCCCCTCTACCTCCTCATCAAGCCTCGCACCTCCGGACGCGCTCCATCGCCGACGCCGTTGTCTTCTTCACCACCGACGCCGGAGATCGACTTCGCCGCCATCACCGTCAATTCGCCGGACGCAGGACGTCCCCGAGCACACCGGCCTGCTCTGCGAGTCCGCCGTGAGCCTCTCTTCCTTTCCCCTCACCTCTCTCTCTCGCGCGTGCCCTGTAGCCGCTGCCCCACGAGCGCCCGAAGCCGCCGTCCGCCATGGCCGGCGAGCTCCGTGCCCCCGAGCACCTCCGCCTCGCGTAGATAGCTCGATGTGCTCCTGCTGCCTCGTAGCTACCGCCTGTGCCCTCCGTTCGCTCGAACGCGAGCTGCAGCCCCACGCCCGCGCTATCCCGAGCTCCGGCCGCCGCCGCAAGCTTGCTCCGACGAGCTCCGGTGCCCCCGCAGCCCCCCAACCAGCTCCCCTGGTTGCGGACGACGACGGGCTACGCCCCGGTGGTCTTCGCGCGATCAAACGCCGTCTGTAACGCAAGTCCGGCGAGTCGCCGCCGCGCTATTGGTCGCCGCCGACCAGAACTCCGGCGGGCTGACGTGGCTCCGTTAATTGTGCACTAATCCCCACCTACTGACGCTGACGAGTGGGCCCCAGGGTTTAGTCAAAGCTGACCAGCCCAGGTTTGACTCGGGGTTAACCCCCTGTCACTGACGTGTGGGTCCCACACGTCAGATTTGACCTGGACAGCCGCGTTGACCCGCTGATGTAGTGATGACGTCATGCTGACGCAATTATTCATTTTCTGGAATTAAAATAACTCAGAAAATCCAGAAAATGTTTTAAACTTCAAAAATTCATATCAATTCAACCGTAGCTCAGATTTAAATAATTTATATATGAAGAATTATCAGAAAAATGCAATCTTTCCATCTGTACTAGTTTCATGCATGACAAACCAACTTATACATGCTGAATATGGGAAAACACATTATGGCATATATAAGAGACCTAATTTAGAAATGCATTTGAACTTTTGGTTCAAATGGACTTCAAACCAATTGAACACTAGTTGCATTAGCTCAACAGCATCACATCTACATGCCATGTTCATGCATCATATTGTTGCATATGATTGTGTATTGATTGCCGGCACTGTTCCTTCTTGATAGGTCCTGCTCCGGAGACGTTCCAGAGTACCTGTCTGTGAAGCAGTGCCTCCCTTGTTGAATTACCAGGCAAGCAAACCCCCTTGTTCATTTCGATAAAACCCTACTCTCTCGCTCCTGCTCTCAGTTATTGCATTAGGACAACAACGATTCATCTGCTACTTTGTGCTGCGGTAGTTGAACCCATTCCTCTGCATGACCTGTCATTGCCACAGTAAATAGTTGAAACCCACTAGCATGTGTACGAGTTGATTGAAGCCACTGATGTGTTCCTACCATGCTATGCCTGCTATTGCTTAGAGTTGTGTCAGGTCTGGTTCATTGGGAATGAATTGGAGTGTTACGATATGTTCTGATGCTGAGAGTTAAGTGTGTGAACACGATTTGGTAAAGGTAGCGGTGAGAGGCCATGTAGGAGTACATGGTGGGTTGTCTCACTGGAACCGTCCTTAAGCACTGAGTTCTATGTGTGTTGTCCAATGACTCGATACTACCACACATTGGGCTCCGGGCGCTCCAAGCCCTCTCGACTTATTAACCAACTTGATCTCTGTCCAGGAGTCGCAACTAGTTTCTGGCGTTTGTAGGTAGTGTTAGTAGTCTACCAAGTGGCACCCGGCCAGGTGGGCTAGGGACTGACTAGGCACCAGTGGCACGGTGTACCAAGCGTAGATCCATCCGGCGAGGTGGGCTTGGGAACCCTGCACACATCGTTTGGGGCCGTGAGTGAAACCCCGGCCGGATCTCCTTGCGGATGGAACCCGAATAGGCGATAAACCTGGATTAGAGTCTTGTGTGGTTAGTCAGGTCGTGGCCGACACCCTCGCCAGGCTTCCGCTTGAAGGTTGCCGAGATACATGACGTGTACATGGCGGTAAGTGGCGAGAGCGTGTGTGAAGAAGTACACCCCTGCAGGGTTAACATGATCTATTCGAATAGCCGGGTCCACGGTTATGGACTTCTTGGATGCCTACATGGTACATAGACAACTTGAAGTGGATACTATAAAATGCTCAAGACAAGTGTGAGTGCTATGGATGGCCTTCTCGTAGGGAGACGGGGATGAATCCATGGTAGTGTATTGCGTGGTGATTAGTGGACTCGTGTACGTTGTTTCACCTCCAGAGTTTCTGGTAGTCATAGAACAGGATAGCCACAGAGTCAAAGCTGGCTTGCTGCAACCAAACCCCACATTACCCTCTTGGTACAAATGCATGTATGATAGGATCTGATGTAAGTCTTGCTGAGTACCTTTGTACTCATGTTGCTTTATTTATGTTTTTGCAGCGGAGACTTCGGTCTTACTAGTGTTCTCGTGGACTTCGACTAGTAGCTAGTACCTCAGCTACGATCTTGATCGGATGTTGTAGATAGTCAGGCTCTTCAGCCTTTTTCATTTGTAGATGTCTGTACCCAGACATGTAATGCTTCCGCTTGTTGCTTGTATGCTCTGTATGACGGGTCTTGTGACCCCTGTTTGCAATAATTGCTATGACGGCTCTTCTGAGCCGTTATCTATATAATTGTTGAGTTATGCTGTGATGCCATGTTGTACAGCACATACTTGCATGTTATGCGTACGTGTAATGTGTAGTGCTATGTGTGGGATCTGACTATCTAGTTGTTTATCTTTAGTAGTCTCTCTTACCGGGAAATGTCTCCTAGTGTTACCGCTGAGCCATGGTAGCTTGCTACTGCTCTGGAACACTTAGGCTGGCCGGCATGTGTCCTTCTTCGTTCCTGTGTCTGTTCCTTCGGGGAAATGTCACGCTTTGAGTACCGGAGTCCTGTTAGCCCGCTACAGCCCGGTTTACCGGAGTCCTGCTAGCCCAGTGCTACAGCCCGGACCCACTTGCTGATGACCGACACGTTCGAAGCTGGGTCATGGATGCCTGTCCCTGTAAGTCTGTGCCACTTTGGGTTTACGACTAGTCATGTCAGCCCGGGCTCCTTATCATATGGATGCTAGCGACACTATCATATACGTGAGCCAAAAGGCGCAAACGGTCCCGGGAAAAGGTAAGACGACACCCGTGGGGATACCGTGCGTGAGGCCGCAAAGTGATATGAGCTGTTACCGGCTAGATCGATGTGACATCGAGTCGGGGTCCTGACAACCTTGCTGTGGGTCTGGCCCGGATGTTGCTCCAAAGTGTTTCTTATGGGCTGACCTAACACAACCGGGTGGGGAGGTCCACTGGTCAAAGCCCGTCCGTGCAAAGTCAAATGGCTAGATCCCGTGGTTAAACGCTACAGGGTTAGACGGGACAGGGGTACTGGGGGTAGCAATGCCACCGGAGCATCGCACCCGGCCCTCATACATGCGGGGTGGTGTGGTGGCATGTCCGAAGAGGCGGGACGCGTCTCCGGGGCGTGCCCCCCCCCCTCACGGACGACGATGACACGGTAGTAGACGTTCTGGGTAACGATGCGGCGTCAATATTACTAAATACACGGAGCGCGATAAAATCATGAGTTTTTTTTTGCACGACGTGGGCACATGTGCTATAGGAACGATGGTATTTTTTCATATTTTTTGGTGATGGAGCAGTATCCGAAAAATTCCCTCTACGCGGATTGCCCTTCGCGCGTCTACGGCTGTGGCCGGCGGCCTCCGGGGGCTAGCATGCCGCCAAATCTTGCGTAGGCGGCCTCTCACAAGTCTGGTAGTGTTGTGGCGGTTTCAAACGCCCGGCATGCGTGTTAGGGGTGTGCCCCCCTCATGGACGGCGCCGCCAAATCTTGCGTAGGCGGCCTCTCACAAGTCTGGAAGTGTTGTGGCGGTTTCAAACGCCCGGCACGCGTGTCCGGGGTGTGCCCCCCTTCAGGGACGGCACCACCGCCGGCACCTGGAGGGGGTAAACGGACGCGTGGGGTCTACACGGAGGGGATCTTGCTATGGGTCTGGCCCGGATGTTGCTCCAAAGTCTTCCTATGGGCTGACCTAACACAACCGGGTGGGGAGGTCCACTGGTCAAAGACCGTCCGTGCAAAGTCAAAGGGCTAGATCCCGTGGTCAAACGCTACAGGGTTAGGCGAGACGGGGGCACTGCGGGGTAGCAATGCCACCGGAGCATCGCACCGGGCCCTAATACATGCGGGGTGGTGTGGTGGCATGTCCGAAGAGGCGGGACGCCTCTCCGGGGCGAGCCCCCCCCTCACGGACGGCGATGACACGGTAGTAGACGTTCTGCGGTAACGATCCGGCGTCAATATTACTAAATACTCGGAGCGAGATAAAATCATGAGTTTTTTTGCACGACGTGGGCACATGTGCTATAGGAATGATGGTGTTTTTTCATGATTTTTGGTGATGGAGAAGTATCCGAAAAATTCCCTCTACGCGGATTGCCCTTCGCGCGTCTATGGCTGTGGCCGGCGGCCTCCGGGGGCTAGCATGCCGCCAAATCTTGCGTAGGCGGCCTCTCACAAGTCTGGAAGTGTTGTGGCGGTTTCAAACGCCCGGCACGTGTGTCCAGGGTGTGCCCCCCTCAAGGACGGCACCGCCGCCGACACCTGGAGGGGGTAAACGGACGCGTGGGGTCTACGCGGAGGGGATCTTGCTGTGGGTGTGGCCCGGATGTTGCTCCAAAGTGTTCCTATGGGCTGACCTAACATAACCGGGTGGGGATGTACACTGGTCAAAGCCCGTCCGTGCAAAGTCAAAGGGCTAGATCCCGTGGTCAAACGCTACAGGGTTAGGCGGGACGGGGGCACTGGGGGGTAGCAATGCCACCAGAGCGTCGCACCGGGCCCTCATACATGCGGGGTGGTGTGGTGGCATGTCCGAAGAGGCGGGACGCGTCTCCGGGGCGTGGCCCCCTCTCACGGACGACGATGACACGGTAGTAGATGTTCTGCGGTAACGATGCGGCGTCAATATTACTAAATACTCGGAGCGCGATAAAATCATGATTTTTTTTGCACGACGTGGGCACATGTGCTATAGGAACGGCGGTATTTTTTCATAATTTTTGGTGATGGCGAAGTATCCGAAAAATTGCCTCTATGCGGATTGCCCTTCGCGCGTCTACGGTTGTGGCCGGCGGCCTCCGGGGGCTTGCATGCCGCCAAATCTTGCGTAGGCGGCCTCTCACAAGTCTGGAAGTGTTGTGGCGGTTGCAAACGCCCGGCACGCGTGTCCAGGGTGTGCCCCCCCTCATAGACGACACCGCCGCCGACACCTGGAGGGGGGAAACGGACGCGTGGGGTCTACACGGAGGGGACCTTGCTGTGGGTCTGGCCCGGATGTTGCTCCAAAGTGTTCCTATGGGCTGACCTAACACAACCGGGTGGGGAGGTCCACTGGTCAAAGCCCGTCCGTGCAAAGTCAAAGGGCTAGATCCCGTGGTCAAACGCTACATG
>NC_057806.1:543318876-543320957 GCF_018294505.1 Triticum aestivum | reverse complement strand
GTAGCATTGCCACCGGAGCGTCGCACCGGGCCCTCATACATGCGGGGTGATGTGGTGGCATGTCCGCAGAGGCGGGACGCGTCTCCGGGGCGTGGCCCCCCCTCACGGACGGCGATGACACGGTAGTAGACGTTGTGCAGTAACGATGCGGCGTCAATATTACTAAATACTCGGAGCGCGATAAAATCATGAGTTTTTTTTGCACGATGTGGGCACATGTGCTATAGGAACAATGGTATTTTTCATAATTTTTGGTGATGGAGAAGTATCCGAAAAATTGCCTCTATGCGGATTGCCCTTCGCATGTCTACGGCTGTGGCCGGCGGCCTTCGGGGGCTTGCATGCCGCCAAATCTTGCGTAGGCGGCCTCTCACAAGTCTGGAAGTGTTGTGGCGGTTGCAAACGCCCGACACGCGTGTCCGGGGTGTGCCCCCCCTCACGGACGGCGCCGCCACCGGCACCTGGAGGGGGGAAACGGACGCGTGGGGTCTACACGGAGGGGATCTTGCTGTGGGTCTGGCCCGGATGTTGCTCCAAAGTGTTCCTATGGGCTGACCTAACACAACCGGGTGGGGAGGTCCACTGGTCAAAGTCCGTCCGTGCAAAGTCAAAGGGCTAGATCCCGTGGTCAAACACTACAGGGTTAGGCGGGACGGGGGCACTGGGGGTAGCAATGCCACTGGAGCGTCGTACCGGGCCCTCATACATGCGGGGTGGTGTGGTGGCCCTGTCCGAAGAGACGGGACGCGTCTCTGGGGCGTGGCCCCCCTCACGGACGGCGATGACACGGTAGTAGACGTTTTGCGGTAACGATGCGGCGTCAATATTACTAAATACTCGGAGCGCGATAAAATCATGAGTTTTTTTGCACGACGTGGGCACATGTGCTATAGGAACGATGGTATTTTTTCATAATTTTTGGTGATGGAGAAGTATCCGAAAAAATCCCTCCACGCGGATTGCCCTTCGCGCGTCTACGGCTGTGGCCGTTGGCCTCCGGGGGCTAGCATGCCGCCAAATCTTGCGTAGGCGGCCTCTCACAAGTCTGGAAGTTTTGTGGCAGTTGCAAACGCCCGGCACGCGTGTCCGGGGTGTGCCCCCCTCATGGACGGCGCCGCCGCCGGCACCTGGAGGGGGGAAACTGACGCGTGGGGTCTACACGGAGGGGACCTTGCTGTGGGTCTGGCCCGGATGTTGCTCCAAAGTGTTCCTACGGGCTGACCTAACACAACCGGGTGGGGAGGTCCACTGGTCAAAGCCCGTCCGTGCAAAGTCAAAGGGCTAGATCCCGTGGTCAAACGCTACAAGGTTAGGCGGGACGGGGGCATTGGGGGTAGCAATGCCACAGGAGCGTCGCACCGGGCCCTCATACATGCAGGGTGGTGTGGTGGCATGTCCGAAGAGGCGGGAAGCGTCTCCGGGGCGTCGCCCCCCCTCACGGACGGCGATGACACGGTATTAGACGTTCTGCGGTAACGATGCGGCGTCAATATTACTAAATACTCGGAGCGCGATAAAATCATGAGTTTTTTTGCACGACGTGGGCACATGTGCTATAGGAACGATGGTATTTTTCATAATTTTTGGTGATGGAGAAGTATCCGAAAAATTCCCTCTACGCGGATTGCCCTTCGTGCGTCTACGTATGTGGCCGGCGGCCTCCGGGGGCTAGCATGCCGCCAAATCTTGCGTAGGCGGCCTCTCACAAGTCTGGAAGTGTTGTGGCAGTTTCAAACGCCCGGCACGCATGTCCAGGGTGTGCCCCCCTCATGGACGGCATCGCCGCCGGCACCTGGAGGGGGTAAACGGACGCGTGGGGTCTACACGGAGGGGATCTTGCTGTGGGTCTGGCCCGGAGGTTGCTCCAAAGTGTTCCTATGGGCTGACCTAACACAACCGGGTGGGGAGGTCCACTGGTCAAATCCCGTCCGTGCAAAGTCAAAGGGCTAGATCCCGTGGTCAAACGCTACAGGGTTAGGTGGGACGGGGGCACTGGGGGGCAGCAATGCCACCGGAGCGTTGCACCGGGCCCTCATACATGCGGGGTGATGTGGTGGCATGTCCGAAGAGGCGGGACGCAT
>NC_057806.1:543305823-543318277 GCF_018294505.1 Triticum aestivum | reverse complement strand
TTTTGGTGATGGATAAGTATCCAAAAAATTCCCTCTACGCGGATTGCCCTTCGCGCGTCTACGGCTGTGGCCGGCGGCCTCCGGGGGCTAGCATGCCGCCAAATCTTGCGTAGGCGGCCGCTCACAAGTCTGGAAGTGTTGTGGCAGTTGCAAACGCCCGACACGCGTGTCCGGGGTGTGCCCCCCCTCACGGACGGCGCCGCCACCGGCACCTGGAGGGGGGAAACGGACGCGTGGGGTCTACACGGAGGGGATCTTGCTGTGGGTCTGGCCCGGATGTTGCTCCAAAGTGTTCCTATGGGCTGACCTAACACAACCGGGTGGGGAGGTCCACTGGTCAAAGCCCGTCCGTGCAAAGTCAAAGGGCTAGATCCCATGGTCAAACGCTACAGGGTTAGGCGGGACGGGGGCACTGGGGGTAGCAATGCCACTGGAGCGTCGTACCGGGCCCTCATACATGCGGGGTGGTGTGGTGGCATGTCCGAAGAGACGGGACGCGTCTCTGGGGCGTGGCCCCCCCGCACGGACGGCGATGACACGGTAGTAGACGTTCTGCGGTAACGATGCGGATTCAATATTACTAAATACTCGGAGTGCGATAAAATCATGAGTTTTTTTGCACGACGTGGGCACATGTGCTATAGGAACGATGGTATTTTTTCATAATTTTTTGTGATGGAGAAGTATCCGAAAAAATCCCTCCACGCGGATTGCCCTTCGCGCGTCTACGGCTGTGGCCGTTGGCCTCCGGGGGCTAGCATGCCGCCAAATCTTGCGTAGGCAGCCTCTCACAAGTCTCGAAGTGTTGTGGCAGTTGCAAACGCCCGGCACGCGTGTCCGGGGTGTGCCCCCCTCATGGACGGCGCCGCCGCCGGCACCTGGAGGGGGGAAACTGACGCGTGGGGTCTACACGGAGGGGACCTTGCTGTGGGTCTGGCCCGGATGTTGCTCCAAAGTGTTCCTATGGGCTGACCTAACACAACCGGGTGGGGAGGTCCACTGGTCAAAGCCCGTCCGTGCAAAGTCAAAGGGCTAGATCCCGTGGTCAAACGCTACAGGGTTAGGCGGGACGGGGGCAGTGGGGGTAGCAATGCCACAGGAGCGTCGCACCGGGCCCTCATACATGAAGGGTGGTGTGGTGGCATGTCCAAAGAGGCGGGAAGCGTCTCCGGGGCGTGGCCCCCCCTCACGGACGGCGATGACACGGTAGTAGACGTTCTGCGGTAACGATGCGGCGTCAATATTACTAAATACTCGGAGCGCGATAAAATCATGAGTTTTTTTGCACGACGTGGGCACATGTGCTATAGGAACGATGGTATTTTTTCATAATTTTTGGTGATGGAGAAGTATCCGAAAAATTCCCTCTACGCGGATTGCCCTTCGTGCGTCTACGTATGTGGCCGGCGGCCTCCGGGGGCTAGCATGCCACCAAATCTTGCGTAGGCGGCCTCTCACAAGTCTGGAAGTGTTGTGGCGGTTTCAAACGCCCGGCACGCATGTCCAGGGTGTGCCCCCCTCATGGACGGCATCGCTGCCGGCACCTGGAGGGGGTAAACGGACGCGTGGGGTCTACACGGAGGGGATCTTGCTGTGGGTCTGGCCCGGAGGTTGCTCCAAAGTGTTCCTATGGGCTGACCTAACACAACCGGGTGGGGAGGTCCACTGGTCAAAGCCCGTCCGTGCAAAGTCAAAGGGCTAGATCCCGTGGTCAAACGCTACAGGGTTAGGTGGGACGGGGGCACTGGGGGTAGCTATGCCACTGGAGCGTCGCACCGGGCCCTCATACATGCGGGGTGGTGTGGTGGCATGTCCGAAGAGGCGGGACGCGTCTCCGGGGCGAGCCCCCCCCCCACGGACGGTGATGACACGGTAGTAGACGTTCTGCGGTAACGATGCGGCATCAATATTACTAAATACTCGGAGCGAGATAAAATCATGAGTTTTTTTGCACAATGTGGGCACATGTGCTATAGGAACGATGGTGTTTTTTCATAATTTTTGGTGATGGAGAAGTATCCGAAAAATTCCCTCTACGCGGATTGCCCTTCGCGCGTCTACGGCTGTGGCCGGCGGCCTCCGGGGGCTAGCATGCCGCCAAATCTTGCGTAGGCGGCCTCTCACAAGTCTGGAAGTGTTGTGGCGGTTTCAAACGCCCGGCACGTGTGTCCGGGATGTGCCCCTCTCACGGACGGCACCGCCGCCGGCACCTGGAGGGGGTAAATGGACGCGTGGGGTCTACACGGAGGGGATCTTGCTGTGGGTCTGGCCCGGATTTTGCTCCAAAGTGTTCCTATGGGCTGACCTAACACAACCGGGTGGGGATGTCCAGTGGTCAAAGTCCGTCCATGCAAAGTCAAAGGGCTAGATCCCGTGGTCAAACGCTACAGGGTTAGGCGGGATGGGGGCACTGGGGGGTAGCAATGCCACCGGAGCATCGCACCGGGCCCTCATACATGCGGGGTGGTGTGGTGGCATGTCCGAAGAGGTGGGACGCGTCTCCGGGGCGAGCCCCCCCACACGGACGGCGATGACACGGTAGTAGACGTTCTGCAGTAACGATGCGGATTCAATATTACTAAATACTCGGAGCGCGATAAAATCATGAGTTTTTTTGCACGACGTGGGCACATGTGCTATAGGAACGATGGTATTTTTTCATAATTTTTGGTGATGGAGAAGTATCCGAAAAATTCCCTCTACGCGGATTGCCCTTCGCGCGTCTACGGCTGTGGCCGTCGGCCTCCGGGGGCTAGCATGCCGCCAAATCTTGCGCAGGCGGCCTCTCACAAGTCTGGAAGTGTTGTGGCAGTTGCAAATGCCCGGCACGCGTGTCTGGGGTGTGCCCCCCTCATGGACGGCGCCGCCACCGGAACTTGGAGGGGGGAAACTGACGCGTGGGGTCTACACGGAGGGGACCTTGCTGTGGGTCTGGCCCGGATGTTGCTCCAAAGTGTTTCTTATGGGCTGACCTAACACAACCGGGTGGGGAGGTCCACTGGTCAAAGCCCGTCCGTGCAAAGTCAAAGGGCTAGATCCCGTGGTTAAACGCTACAGGGTTAGACGGGACGGGGGCACTGGGGGTAGCAATGCCACCGGAGCGTCGCACCCGGCCCTCATACATGCGGGGTGGTGTGGTGCATGTCCGAAGAGGCGGGACGCGTCTCTGGGGCGTGCCCCCCCCCCCTCATGGACGGCGATGACACGGTAGTAGACGTTCTGCGGTAACGATGCGCCGTCAATATTACTAAATACTCGGAGCACGATAAAATCATGAGTTTTTTGCACGACGTGGGCACATGTGCTATAGGAACGATGGTATTTTTTCATAATTTTTGGTGATGGAGAAGTATCCGAAAAATTCCCTCTACGCGGATTGCCCTTCGTGCGTCTACGTATGTGGCCGGCGGCCTCCGGGGGCTAGCATGCCGCCAAATCTTGCGTAGGCGGCCTCTCACAAGTCTGGAAGTGTTGTGGCGGTTTCAAACGCCCAACACGCATGTCCAGGGTGTGCCCCCCTCATGGACGGCATCGCCGCCGGCACCTGGAGGGGGTAAACGGACGCGTGGGGTCTACACGGAGGGGATCTTGCTGTGGGTCTGGCCCGGATGTTGCTCCAAAGTGTTCCTATGGGCTGACCTAACACAACTGGGTGGGGAGGTCCACTGGTCAAAGCCCGTCCGTGCAAAGTCAAAGGGCTAGATCCCGTGGTCAAACGCTACAGGGTTAGGTGGGACGGGGGCACTGGGGGTAGCAATGCCACCGGAGCGTCGCACCGGGCCCTCATACATGCGGGGTGGTGTGGTGGCATGTCCGAAGAGGCGGGACGCGTCTCCGAGGCGAGCCCCCCCCCACGGACGGTGATGACACGATAGTAGACGTTCTGCGGTAACGATGCGGCGTCAATATTACTAAATACTCGGAGCGAGATAAAATCATGAGTTTTGTTGCACGATGTGGGCACATGTGCTATAGGAACGATGGTGTTTTTTCATAATTTTTGGTGATGGAGAAGTATCCGAAAAATTCCCTCTACGCGGATTGCCCTTCGCGCGTCTACGGCTGTGGCCGGCGGCCTCCGGGGGCTAGCATGCCGCCAAATCTTGCGTAGGCGGCCACTCACAAGTCTGGAAGTGTTGTGGCAGTTTCAAACGCCCGGCACGTGTGTCCGGGATGTGCCCCCTCACGGACGGCACCGCCGCCGGCACCTAGAGGGGGTAAACGGACGCGTGGGGTCTACACGGAGGGGATCTTGCTGTGGGTCTGGCCCGGATGTTGCTCCAAAGTGTTCCTATGGGCTGACCTAACACAACCGGGTGGGGATGTCCACTGGTCAAAGTCCGTCCGTGCAAAGTCAAAGGGCTAGATCCCGTGGTCAAACGCTACAGGGTTAGGCGGGACGGGGGCACTGGGGGTAGCAATGCCACCGGAGCGTCGCACCGGGCCCTCATACATGTGGGGTGGTGTGGTGGCATGTCCGAAGAGGTGGGACGCGTCTCCGAGGCGAGCCCCCCCACACGGACGGCGATGACACGGTAGTAGACGTTCTGCGGTAACGATGCGGATTCAATATTACTAAATACTCGGAGCGCGATAAAATCATGAGTATTTTTGCACGACGTGGGCACATGTGCTATAGGAACGATGGTATTTTTCATAATTTTTGGTGATGGAGAAGTATCTGAAAAATTCCCTCTACGCGGATTGCCCTTCGTGCGTCTACGTATGTGGCCGGCGGCCTCCGGGGGCTAGCATGCCGCCAAATCTTGCGTAGGCGGCCTCTCACAAGTCTGGAAGTGTTGTGGCAGTTTCAAACGCCCGGCATGCATGTCCAGGGGGTGCCCCCCTCATGGACGGCATCGCCGCCGGCACCTGGAGGGGGTAAACGGACGCGTGGGGTCTACACGGAGGGGATCTTGCTGTGGGTCTGGCCCGGAGGTTGCTCCAAAGTGTTCCTATGGGCTGACCTAACACAACCGGGTGGGGAGGTCCACTGGTCAAATCCCGTCCGTGCAAAGTCAAAGGGCTAGATCCCGTCGTCAAACGCTACAGGGTTAGGTGGGACGGGGGCACTGGGGGGCAGCAATGCCACCGGAGCGTTGCACCGGGCCCTCATAATTGCGGGGTGATGTGGTGGCATGTCCGAAGAGGCGGGACGCATCTCCGGGGCGAGCCCCCCCCCCCACGGACGGTGATGACACGGTAGTAGACGTTCGTCGGTAACGATGCGGCGTCAATATTACTAAATACTCGGAGCGAGATAAAATCATGAGTTTTTTTGCACGATGTGGGCACATGTGCTATAGGAATGATGGTGTTTTTTCATAACTTTTGGTGATGGATAAGTATCCAAAAAATTCCCTCTACGCGGATTGCCCTTCGCGCGTCTACGGCTGTGGCCGGCGGCCTCCGGGGGCTAGCATGCCGCCAAATCTTGCGTAGGCGGCCGCTCACAAGTCTGGAAGTGTTGTGGCAGTTGCAAACGCCCGACACGCGTGTCCGGGGTGTGCCCCCCCTCACGGACGGCGCCGCCACCGGCACCTGGAGGGGGGAAACGGACGCGTGGGGTCTACACGGAGGGGATCTTGCTGTGGGTCTGGCCCGGATGTTGCTCCAAAGTGTTCCTATGGGCTGACCTAACACAACCGGGTGGGGAGGTCCACTGGTCAAAGCCCGTCCGTGCAAAGTCAAAGGGCTAGATCCCATGGTCAAACGCTACAGGGTTAGGCGGGACGGGGGCACTGGGGGTAGCAATGCCACTGGAGCGTCGTACCGGGCCCTCATACATGCGGGGTGGTGTGGTGGCATGTCCGAAGAGACGGGACGCGTCTCTGGGGCGTGGCCCCCCCGCACGGACGGCGATGACACGGTAGTAGACGTTCTGCGGTAACGATGCGGATTCAATATTACTAAATACTCGGAGCGCGATAAAATCATGAGTTTTTTTGCACGACGTGGGCACATGTGCTATAGGAACGATGGTATTTTTTCATAATTTTTTGTGATGGAGAAGTATCCGAAAAAATCCCTCCACGCGGATTGCCCTTCGCGCGTCTACGGCTGTGGCCGTTGGCCTCCGGGGGCTAGCATGCCGCCAAATCTTGCGTAGGCAGCCTCTCACAAGTCTGGAAGTGTTGTGGCAGTTGCAAACGCCCGGCACGCGTGTCCGGGGTGTGCCCCCCTCATGGACGGCGCCGCCGCCGGCACCTGGAGGGGGGAAACTGACGCGTGGGGTCTACACGGAGGGGACCTTGCTGTGGGTCTGGCCCGGATGTTGCTCCAAAGTGTTCCTATGGGCTGACCTAACACAACCGGGTGGGGAGGTCCACTGGTCAAAGCCCGTCCGTGCAAAGTCAAAGGGCTAGATCCCGTGGTCAAACGCTACAGGGTTAGGCGGGACGGGGGCAGTGGGGGTAGCAATGCCACAGGAGCGTCGCACCGGGCCCTCATACATGCAGGGTGGTGTGGTGGCATGTCCAAAGAGGCGGGAAGCGTCTCCGGGGCGTGGCCCCCCCTCACGGACGGCGATGACACGGTAGTAGACGTTCTGCGGTAACGATGCGGCGTCAATATTACTAAATACTCGGAGCGCGATAAAATCATGAGTTTTTTTGCACGACGTGGGCACATGTGCTATAGGAACGATGGTATTTTTTCATAATTTTTGGTGATGGAGAAGTATCCGAAAAATTCCCTCTACGCGGATTGCCCTTCGTGCGTCTACGTATGTGGCCGGCGGCCTCCGGGGGCTAGCATGCCGCCAAATCTTGCGTAGGCGGCCTCTCACAAGTCTGGAAGTGTTGTGGCGGTTTCAAACGCCCGGCACGCATGTCCAGGGTGTGCCCCCCTCATGGACGGCATCGCTGCCGGCACCTGAAGGGGGTAAACGGACGCGTGGGGTCTACACGGAGGGGATCTTGCTGTGGGTCTGGCCCGGAGGTTGCTCCAAAGTGTTCCTATGGGCTGACCTAACACAACCGGGTGGGGAGGTCCACTGGTCAAAACCCGTCCGTGCAAAGTCAAAGGGCTAGATCCCGTGGTCAAACGCTACAGGGTTAGGTGGGACGGGGGCACTGGGGGTAGCTATGCCACCGGAGCGTCGCACCGGGCCCTCATACATGCGGGGTGGTGTGGTGGCATGTCCGAAGAGGCGGGACGCGTCTCCGGGGCGAGCCCCCCCCCCCCACGGACGGTGATGACACAGTAGTAGACGTTCTGCGGTAACGATGCGGCGTCAATATTACTAAATACTCGGAGCGAGATAAAATCATGAGTTTTTTTGCACAATGTGGGCACATGTGCTATAGGAACGATGGTGTTTTTTCATAATTTTTGGTGATGGAGAAGTATCCGAAAAATTCCCTCTACGCGGATTGCCCTTCGCGCGTCTACGGCTGTGGCCGGCGGCCTCCGGGGGCTAGCATGCCGCCAAATCTTGCGTAGGCGGCCTCTCACAAGTCTGGTAGTGTTGTGGCGGTTTCAAACGCCCGGCACGTGTGTCCGGGATGTGCCCCTCTCACGGACGGCACCGCCGCCGGCACCTGGAGGGGGTAAATGGACGCGTGGGGTCTACACGGAGGGGATCTTGCTGTGGGTCTGGCCCGGATTTTGCTCCAAAGTGTTCCTATGGGCTGACCTAACACAACCGGGTGGGGATGTCCAGTGGTCAAAGTCCGTCCATGCAAAGTCAAAGGGCTAGATCCCGTGGTCAAACGCTACAGGGTTAGGCGGGACGGGGGCACTGGGGGGTAGCAATGCCACCGGAGCATCGCACCGGGCCCTCATACATGCGGGGTGGTGTGGTGGCATGTCCGAAGAGGTGGGACGCGTCTCCGGGGCGAGCCCCCCCACACGGACGGCGATGACACGGTAGTAGACGTTCTGCAGTAACGATGCGGATTCAATATTACTAAATACTCGGAGCGCGATAAAATCATGAGTTTTTTTGCACGACGTGGGCACATGTGCTATAGGAACGATGGTATTTTTTCATAATTTTTGGTGATGGAGAAGTATCCGAAAAATTCCCTCTACGCGGATTACCCTTCGCGCGTCTACGGCTGTGGCCGTCGGCCTCCGGGGGCTAGCATGCCGCCAAATCTTGCGCAGGCGGCCTCTCACAAGTCTGGAAGTGTTGTGGCAGTTGCAAATGCCCGGCACGCGTGTCTGGGGTGTGCCCCCTCATGGACGGCGCCGCCACCGGAACCTGGAGGGGGGAAACTGACGCGTGGGGTCTACACGGAGGGGACCTTGCTGTGGGTCTGGCCCGGATGTTGCTCCAAAGTGTTTCTTATGGGCTGACCTAACACAACCGGGTGGGGAGGTCCACTGGTCAAAGCCCGTCCGTGCAAAGTCAAAGGGCTAGATCCCGTGGTTAAACGCTACAGGGTTAGACGGGACGGGGGCACTGGGGGTAGCAATGCCACCGGAGCGTCGCACCCGGCCCTCATACATGCGGGGTGGTATGGTGCATGTCCGAAGAGGCGGGACGCGTCTCTGGGGCGTGCCCCCCCCCCTCATGGACAGCGATGACACGGTAGTAGACGTTCTGCGGTAACGATGCGCCGTCAATATTACTAAATACTCGGAGCGCGATAAAATCATGAGTTTTTTGCACGACGTGGGCACATGTGCTATAGGAACGATGGTATTTTTTCATAATTTTTGGTGATGGAGAAGTATCCGAAAAATTCCCTCTACGCGGATTGCCCTTCGTGCGTCTACGTATGTGGCCGGCGGCCTCCGGGGGCTAGCATGCCGCCAAATCTTGCGTAGGCGGCCTCTCACAAGTCTGGAAGTGTTGTGGCGGTTTCAAACGCCCAACACGCATGTCCAGGGTGTGCCCCCCTCATGGACGGCATCGCCGCCGGCACCTGGAGGGGGTAAACGGACGCGTGGGGTCTACACGGAGGGGATCTTGCTGTGGGTCTGGCCCGGATGTTGCTCCAAAGTGTTCCTATGGGCTGACCTAACACAACTGGGTGGGGAGGTCCACTGGTCAAAGCCCGTCCGTGCAAAGTCAAAGGGCTAGATCCCGTGGTCAAACGCTACAGGGTTAGGTGGGACGGGGGCACTGGGGGTAGCAATGCCACCGGAGCGTCGCACCGGGCCCTCATACATGTGGGGTGGTGTGGTGGCATGTCCGAAGAGGTGGGACGCGTCTCCGAGGCGAGCCCCCCCACACGGACGGCGATGACACGGTAGTAGACGTTCTGCGGTAACGATGCGGATTCAATATTACTAAATACTCGGAGCGCGATAAAATCATGAGTTTTTTTGCACGACGTGGGCACATGTGCTATAGGAACGATGGTATTTTTTCATAATTTTTGGTCATGGAGAAGTATCCGAAAAATTCCCTCTACGCGGATTGCCCTTCGCGCGTCTACGGCTGTGGCCGTCGGCCTCCGGGGGCTAGCATGCCGCCAAATCTTGCGCACGCGGCCTCTCACAAGTCTGGAAGTGTTGTGGCAGTTGCAAACGCCCGGCATGCATGTCTGGGGGGTGCCCCCCTCATGGACGGCGCCGCCGCCGGAACCTGGAGGGGGGAAACTGACGCGTGGGGTCTACACGGATGGGACCTTGCTGTGGGTCTGGCCCGGATGTTGCTCCAAAGTGTTTCTTATGGGCTGACCTAACACAACCGGGTGGGGAGGTCCACTGGTCAAAGCCCGTCCGTACAAAGTCAAAGGGCTAGATCCCGTGGTTAAACACTACAGGGTTAGACGGGACAGGGGTACTGGGGGTAGCAATGCCACCGGAGCATCGCACCCGGCCCTCATACATGCGGGGTGGTGTGGTGGCATGTCCGAAGAGGCGGGACGCGTCTCCGGGGCATGCCCCCCCCCCCTCACGGACGGCGATGACACTGTAGTAGACGTTCTGGGGTAACGATGCGGCGTCAATATTACTAAATACTCGGAGCGCGATAAAATCATGAGTTTTTTTTTGCACGACGTGGGCACATGTGCTATAGGAACGATGGTATTTTTTCATAATTTTTGGTGATGGAGCAGTATCCGAAAAATTCCCTCTACGCGGATTGCCCTTCGCGCGTCTACGGCTGTGGCCGGCGGCCTCCGGGGGCTAGCATGCCGCCAAATCTTGCGTAGGCGGCCTCTCACAAGTCTGGTAGTGTTGTGGCGGTTTCAAACGCCCGGCATGCGTGTTAGGGGTGTGCCCCCCTCATGGACGGCACCGCCAAATCTTGCGTAGGCGGCCTCTCACAAGTCTGGAAGTGTTGTGGCGGTTTCAAACGCCCGGCACGCGTGTCCGGGGTGTGCCCCCCTTCAGGGACGGCACCGCCGCCGGCACCTGGAGGGGGTAAGCGGACGCGTGGGGTCTACACGAAGGGGATCTTGCTATGGGTCTGGCCCGGATGTTGCTCCAATGTCTTCCTATGGGCTGACCTAACACAACCGGGTGGGGAGGTCCACTGGTCAAAGCCCGTCCGTGCAAAGTCAAAGGGCTAGATCCCGTGGTCAAACGCTACAGGGTTAGGCGGGATGGGGGCACTGGGGGGTAGCAATGCCACCGGAGCATCGCACCGGGCCCTCATACATGCGGGGTGGTGTGGTGGCATGTCCGAAGAGGTGGGACGCGTCTCCGGGGCGAGCCCCCCCACACGGACGGCGATGACACGGTAGTAGACGTTCTGCAGTAACGATGCGGATTCAATATTACTAAATACTCGGAGCGCGATAAAATCATGAGTTTTTTAGCACGACGTGGGCACATGTGCTATAGGAACGATGGTATTTTTTCAAAATTTTTGGTGATGGAGAAGTATCCGAAAAATTCCCTCTACGCGGATTGCCCTTCGCGCGTCTACGGCTGCGGCCGGCTGCCTCCGGGGGCTAGCATGCCGCCAAATCTTGCGTAGGCGGCCTCTCACAAGTCTGGAAGTTTTGTGGTGGTTGCAAACGCACGGCACGCGTGTCCGAGGTGTGCCCCCCCTCACGGACAGCGTCGCCGCCGGCACCTGGAGGGGGGAAACGGAAGCGTGGGGTCTACACGGAGGGGATCTTGCTGTGGGTCTGGCCCGGATGTTGCTCCAAAGTGTTCCTATGGGCTGACCTAACACAACCGGGTGGGGAGGTCCACTGGTCAAAGCCCGTCCATGCAAAGTCAAAGGGCTAGATCCCGTGGTCAAACATTACAGGGTTAGGCGGGACGGGGGCACTGGGGGGTAGCAATGCCACCGGAGCGTTGCACCAGGCCCTCATACATGCGGGGTGGTGTGGTGCCATGTCCGATGAGGCGGGACGCGTCTCCGGGGCGTGCCCCCCCTCACGGACGGCGATGACACGGTAGTAGACGTTCTGCGGTAACGATGCGGCGTCAATATTACTAAATACTCGGAGCACAATAAAATCATGAGTTTTTTTGCACGACGTGGGGCCATGTGCTATAGGAACAATGGTATTTTTTCATAATTTTTGGTGATGGAGAAGTATCCAAAAAATTCCCTCTACGCGAATTGCCCTTCACGCGTCTATGGCTGTGGCCGGCGGCCTCCAAGGGCTAGCATGCCGCCAAATCTTGCGTAGGCGGCCTCTCACAAGTCTGGAAGTGTTGGGGCGGTTGCAAACGCCCGGCACGCGTGTCCGGGGTGTGTCCCCCCTCACGGACGGTGCCGCCGCCGGCACCTGGAGGGGGGAAACGGACGCGTGGGGTCTACACGGAGGGGATCTTACTGTGGGTCTGGCCCGGATGTTGCTCCAAAGTGTTCCTATGGGCTGACCTAACACAAACGGGTGGGGAGGTCCATTGGTCAAAGCCCGTCCGTGCAAAGTCAAAGGGCTAGATCCCGTGGTCAAACGCTATAGGGTTAGGCGGGACGAGGGCACTTGGGGTAGCAATGCCACCGGAGCGTCGCACCGGGCCCTCATACATGCGGGGTGGTGTGGTGGCGATGATACGGTAGTAGATGTTCTGCGGTAACGATGCGGCGTCAATATTACTAAATACTCGGAGCGCGATAAAATCATGAGTTTTTTTGCACGACGTGGGCACATGTGCTATAGGAATGATGGTATTTTTTCATAATTTTTGGTGATGGAGAAGTATCCGAAAAATTCCCTCTACGCGGATTGCCCTTCGCGCGTCTACGGCTGTGGCCGGCGGCCTCCGGGGCCCAGCATGCCGCCAAATCTTGTGTAGGCAGCCTCTCACAAGTCTGGAAGTGTTGTGGCGGTTGCAAACGCCCGGCACGCGTGTCCGGGGTGTGCCCTCCCTCAACGACGGCACCGCCGCCGACACCTGGAGGGGGGAAACGGACGCATGGGGTCTACACGGAGGGGATCTTGTTGTGGGTCTGGCCCGGATGTTGCTCCAAAGTGTTCCTATGGGCTGACCTAACACAACCGGGTGGGGAGGTCCACTGGTCAAAGCCCGTCCGTGCAAAGTCAAAGGGCTAGATCGCGTGGTCAAACGCTACATGGTTAGGCGGGAC
>NC_057806.1:543269646-543305570 GCF_018294505.1 Triticum aestivum | reverse complement strand
GTGTGGTGGCATGTCCCAAGAGGCGGGACGCGTCTCCGGGGCGTGCCCCCCCCTCACGGACGGCGATGACACGGTAGTAGACGATCTGCGGTAACGATGCAGCGTCAGTATTACTAAATACTCGGAGTGCGATAAAATCATGAGTTTTTTTGCACAACATGGGCATATGTGCTATAGGAACGATGGTATTTTTTCATAATTTTTGGTGACGGGGAAGAATCCGAAAAATTACCTCTACGCGGATTACCCTTCACGCGTCTACGGCTATGGCTGGCGGCCTCCGGGGGCTAGCATGCCGCCAAATCTTGCGTAGGCGGCCTCTCACAAGTCTGGAAGTGTTGTGGCGGTTGCAAACGCCCGGCACGCATGTCCGGGGTGTGCCCCCCCTCACGGACGGCGCCGCCGCCGGCACCTGGAGGGGGGAAGCGGACGCGTGGGGTCTACACGGACGGGATCTTGCTGTGGGTCTGGCCCGAATGTTGCTCCAAAGTGTTCCTATGGGCTGACCTAACACAACCGGGTGGGGAGGTCCACTTCTCAAGCCCGTCCGTGCAAAGTCAAAGGGTAGATCCCGTGGTCAAACGTTACAGGGTTAGGCGGGACGGGGGCACTGGGGGTAGCAATGCCACCGGAGCGTCACACCAGGCCCTCATACATGCGGTGTGGTGTGTTGGCATGTCCGAAGAGGCGGGACGCGTCTCCGGGGAATGGCCCCCGCTCACGGACGGCGATGACACGGTAGTAGACATTCTGCGGTAACGATGCGGCGTCAATATTACTAAATACTCGGAGCGCGATAAAATCATTAGTTTTTTTGCACGACGTGGGCACATGTGCTATAGGAACGATGGTATTTTTTCATAATTTTTGGTGATGGATAAGTATCCGAAAATTCCCTCTACGCGGATTGCCCTTCGCGCATCTACGGCTGTGGCCGGCGGCCTCCGGGGGCCAGCATGCCGCCAAATCTTGCCTAGGCGGCCTCTCAGAAGTCTAGAAGTGTTGTGGCGGTTGCAAACGCCCGGCACGCGTGTCCGGGGTGTGCCCCCCTCACGGACGGCGCCGCCGCCGGCACCTGGAGGGGGGAAACGGATGCGTGGGGTCTACACGGAGGGGATCTTGCTGTGGGTCTGGCCCGGATGTTGCTCCAAAGTGTTCCTATGGGCTGACCTAACACAACCGGGTGGGGAGGTCCACTGGTCAAAGCCCGTCCGTGCAAAGTCAAAGGGCTAGATCCCGTGGTCAAACGCTACAGGGTTAGGCGGGACGGGGGCACTGGGGGTAGCAATGCCACCGGAGCATCGCACCAGGCCCTCATACATGCGGTATGGTGTGGTGGCATGTCCGAAGAGGCGGGACGCGTCTCCGGGGCATGGCCCCCCCTCACGGACGGCGATGACACGGTAGTAGACATTCTGCGGTAACGATGCGGCGTCAATATTACTAAATACTCGGAGCGCGATAAAATCATGAGTTTTTTTGCACGACGCGGGCACATGTGCTATAGGAACGATGGTATTTTTTCATAATTTTTGGTGATGGAGAAGTATCCGAAAAATTCCCTCTACGCGGATTGCCCTTAGCACGTCTACGGCTGTGGCCGGCGGCCTTCGGGGGCCAGCATGCCGCCAAATCTTGCGTAGGCGGCCTCTCACAAGTCTGGAAGTGTTGTGGCGGTTGCAAACGCCCGACACACGTGTCCGGGGTGTGCCCCCCCTCACGGACGGCGTCGCCGCCGGCACCTGGAGGGGGGAAACAGACGCGTGGGGTCTATACGGAGGGGATCTTGCTGTGGGTCTGGCCCGGATGTTGCTCCAAAGTGTTCCTATGGGCTGACCTAACACAACCGGGTGGGGAGGTCCACTGGTCAAAGCCTGTCCGTGCAAAGTCAAAGGGCTAGATCCCATGGTCAAATGCTATAGGGTTAGGCGGGACGAGGGCACTGGGGGTAGCAATGCCACCGGAGCGTCGCACCGGGCCCTCATACATGCGGGGTGGTGTGGTGGCATGTCCGAAGAGGCGGGACGCGTCTCCGGGGCGTGGCCCCCCCTCACGGACGGTGATGATACGGTAGTAGACATTCTGCGGTAACGATGTGGCGTCAATATTACTAAATACTTGGAGCGCGATAAAATCATGAGTTTTTTTTCACGACGTGGGCACATGTGCTATAGGAACGATGGTATTTTTTTCATAATTTTTGGTGATGGACAAGAATCCAAAAAATTGCCTCTACGCGGATTGCCCTTCACGCGTCTACGACTATGGTCGGCGGCCTCCGGGGGCTAGCATGCCGCTAAATCTTGCGTAGGCGGCCTCTCCCAAGTCTGGAAGTGTTGTGGCGGTTGCAAACGCCCGACACGCTTGTCCGGGGTGTGCCCCCCCTCACGGACGGCGCCGCCGCCGGCACCTGGAGGGGGGAAACGGACGCGTGGGATCTACACGAAGGGGATCTTGCTTTGGGTCTGGCCCGGATGTTGCTCCAAAGTGTTCCTATGGGCTGACCTAACACAACCGGGTGGGGAGTTCCACTGGTCAAAACCCGTCCGTGCAAAGTCAAAGGGCTAGATCCCATGGTCAAATGCTATAGGGTTAGGCGGGACGGGGGCACTGGGGGTAGCAATGCCAGAGAAGCATCGTACCGGGCCCTCATACATGCAGGGTGGTGTGGTGGCATGTCCGAAGAGGCGGGAAGCGTCTCCGGGGTGTGGCCTCCCCTCACGGACGGCGATGACACGGTAGTAGACGTTGTGCGGTAACGATGCAGCGTCAATATTACTAAATACTCGGAGCGCGATAAAATCATGAGTTTTTTTACCGACGTGGGCACATGTGATATAGGAACGATGGTATTTTTTCATAATTTTTGGTGATGGAGAAGTATCCGAAAAATTCCCTCCACGCGGATTGCCCTTCGCGCGTCTACGGCTGTAGCCGGCGGCCTCCGGGGGCTAGCATGCCACCAATTCTTGCGTAGGCGGCCTCTCACAAGTCTGGAAGTGTTGTGGCGGTTGCAAACGCCCGGCACGCGTGTCCGGGGTGTGCCCCCCTCACGGACGGCGCCGCCGCCGGCACCTGGAGGGGGGAAACGGACGCGTGGGGTCTACACGGAGGGGATCTTGCTGTGGGTCTGGCCCGGATGTTGCTCCAAAGTGTTCCTATGTGCTGACCTAACACAACCGGGTGGGGAGGTCCACTGGTCAAAGCCCGTCCATGCAAAGTCAAAGGGCTAGATCCCGTGGTCAAACGTTACAGGGTTAGGCGGGACGGGGGCACTGGGGGTAGCAATGCCACCGGAGCGTCGCACCAGGCCCTCATACATCTGGGGTGGTGTGGTGGCATGTCCAAAGAGGCGGGACGCGTCTCCGGGGCGTGGCCCCCCCTCACGGACGGCGATGACACGGTAGTAGACATTCTGCGGTAACGATGCGGCGTCAATATTACTAAATACTCGGAGCGCGATAAAATCATGAGTTTTTTTGCACGACGTGGGCACATGTGCTATAGGAACGATGGTATTTTTTCATAATTTTTGGTGATAGAGAAGTATCCGAAAAATTCCCTCTACGCGGATTGCCCATCGCGCGTCTACGGTTGTGGCCGGCTGCCTCCGGGGGCCAGCATGGCGCCAAATCACGCGTAGGCGGCCTCTCACAAGTCTAAAAGTGTTGTGGCGGTTGCAAACGCCCGACACGCGTGTCCGGGGTGTGCCCCCCTCACGGACGGCGCCGCCGCCGGCACCTGGAGGGGGGAAACGGACGCGTGGGGTCTACACGGAGGGGATCTTGCTGTGGGTCTGGCCCGGATGTTGCTTCAAAGTGTTCCTATGGGCTGACCTAACACAACCGGGTGGGGAGGTCCACTGGTCAAAGCCCGTCCGTGCAAAGTCGAAGGGCTAGATCCCGTGGTCAAATGCTATAGGGTTAGGCGGGACGAGGGCACTGGGGGTAGCAATGCCACCGGAGCGTCGCACCGGGCCCTCATACATGCGGGGTGGTGTGGTGGCATGTCCGAAGAGGCGGGACGCGTCTCCGGATCGTGGCCCCCCCTCACGGACGGCGATGATACGGTAGTAGACATTCTGCGGTAACGATGCGGCGTCAATATTACCAAATACTCGGAGCGCGATAAAATCATGAGTTTTTTTCACCACGTGGGCACATGTGCTATAGGAACGATGGTATTTTTTCATAATTTTTGGTGATGGAGAAGAACCCGAAAAATTGCCTCTACGCGGATTGCCCTTCGCGCGTCTACGACTATGGCCGGCGGCCTCCGGGGGCTAGCATGCCGCCAAATCTTGCGTAGGCGGCCTCTCACAAGTCTGGAAGTGTTGTGGCGGTTGCAAACGCCCGGCACGTGTGTCCGGGGTGTGCCCCCCCTCATGGACGGCGCCGCCGCCGGCACCTGGAGGGGGGAAACGGATGCGTGGGGTCTACACGGAGGGGATCTTGCTATGGGTCTGGCCCGGATGTTGCTCCAAAGTGTTCCTATGTGCTGACCTAACACAACCGGGTGGGGAGGTCCACTGGTCAAAGCCCGTCCGTGCAAAGTCAAAGGGCTAGATCCCGTGGTCAAACGCTACAGGGTTAGGCGGGACGGGGGCACTGGGGGTAGCAATGCCACAGGAGCGTCGCACCGGGCCCTCATACATGCGGGGTGGTGTGGTGGCATGTCCGAAGAGGCGGGACGCGTCTCCGGGGCATGGCCCCCCCTCACGGACGGCGATGACACGGTAGTAGACATTCTGCGGTAACGATGCGGCGTCAATATTACTAAATACTCGGAGCGCGATAAAATCATGAGTTTTTTTGCACGACGTGGGCACTTGTGCTATAGGAACGATGGTATTTTTTCATAATTTTTGGTGATGGAGAAGTATCCGAAAAATTCCCTCTACGCGGATTGCCCTTCGCACGTCTACGGCTGTGGCCGGCGGCCTCCGGGGGCCAGCATGCCGCCAAATCTTGCGTAGGCGGCCTCTCACAAGTATGGAAGTGTTGTGGCGGTTGCAAACGCCCGACACACGTGTCCGGGGTGTGCCCCCCTCACGGACGGCGCCGCCGCCAGCACCTGGAGGGGGGAAACAGACGCGTGGGGTCTATACGGAGGGGATCTTGCTGTGGGTCTGGCCCGGATGTTGCTCCAAAGTGTTCCTATGGGCTGACCTAACACAACCGGGTGGGGAGGTCCACTGGTCAAAGCCCGTCCATGCAAAGTCAAAGGGCTAGATCCCATGGTCAAATGCTATAGGGTTAGGCGGGACGAGGGCACTGGGGGTAGCAATGCCACCGGAGCGTCACACTGGGCCCTCATACATGCGGGGTGGTGTGGTGGCATGTCCGAAGAGGCGGGACGCGTCTCCTGGGCGTGGCCCCCCCTCACGGACGGCGATGATACGGTAGTAGACATTCTGCGGTAACGATGCGGCGTCAATATTACTAAATACTCGGAGCGCGATAAAATCATGAGTTTTTTTGCACGACGTGGGCACATGTGCTATAGGAACGATGGTATTTTTTCATAATTTTTGGTGATGGAGAAGTATCCGAAAAATTCCCTCTACGCGGATTGCCCTTCGCACGTCTACGGCTGTGGCCGGCGGCCTCCGGGGGCCAGCATGCCGCCAAATCTTGCGTAGGCGGCCTCTCACAAGTATGGAAGTGTTGTGGCGGTTGCAAACGCCCGACACACGTGTCCGGGGTGTGCCCCCCTCACGGACGGCGCCGCCGCCAGCACCTGGAGGGGGGAAACAGACGCGTGGGGTCTATACGGAGGGGATCTTGCTGTGGGTCTGGCCCGGATGTTGCTCCAAAGTGTTCCTATGGGCTGACCTAACACAACCGGGTGGGGAGGTCCACTGGTCAAAGCCCGTCCATGCAAAGTCAAAGGGCTAGATCCCATGGTCAAATGCTATAGGGTTAGGCGGGACGAGGGCACTGGGGGTAGCAATGCCACCGGAGCGTCACACCGGGCCCTCATACATGCGGGGTGGTGTGGTGGCATGTCCGAAGAGGCGGGACGCGTCTCCTGGGCGTGGCCCCCCCTCACGGACGGCGATGATACGGTAGTAGACATTCTGCGGTAACGATGCGGCGTCAATATTACTAAATACTCGGAGCGCGATAAAATCATGAGTTTTTTTGCACGACGTGGGCACATGTGCTATAGGAACGATGGTATTTTTTCATATTTTTTGGTGATGGAGAAGTATCCGAAAAATTCCCTCTACGCGGATTGCCCTTCGCGCGTCTACGACTATGGCCGGCGGCCTCCGGGGGCTAGCATGCCGCCAAATCTTGCGTAGGCGGCCTCTCACAAGTCTGGAAGTGTTGTGGCGGTTGCAAACGCCCGGCACGTGTGTCCGGGGTGTGCCCCCCCTCACGGACGGCGCCGCCGCCGGCACCTGGAGGGGGGAAACGGATGCGTGGGGTCTACACGGAAGTGATCTTGCTGTGGGTCTGGCCCGGATGTTGCTTCAAAGTGTTCCTATGGGCTGACCTAACACAACCGGGTGGGGACGTCCACTGGTCAAAGCCCGTCCGTGCAAAGTCAAAGGGCTAGATCCCGTGGTCAAATGCTATAGGGTTAGGCAGGACGAGGGCACTGGGGGTAGCAATGCCACCGGAGCGTCGCACCGGGCCCTCATACATGCGGGGTGGTGTGGTGGCATGTCCGAAGAGGCGGGACGTGTCTCCGGGGCGTGGCCCCCCCTCACGGACGGCGATGGTACGGTAGTAGACATTCTGCGGTAACGATGCGGCGTCAATATTACCAAAAACTCGGAGCGCGATAAAATCATGAGTTTTTTTCACGACGTGGGCACATGTGCTATAGGAACGATGGTATTTTTTCATAATTTTTGGCGATGGAGAAGAATCCGAAAAATTGCCTCTACGCGGATTGCCCTTCGCGCGTCTACGACAATGGCCGGCGGCCTCCGGGGGCTAGCATGCCGCCAAATCTTGCGTAGGCGGCCTCTCACAAGTCTAGAAGTGTTGTGGCGGTTGCAAACGCCCGGCACGTTTGTCCGGGGTGTGCCCCCCCTCACGGACGGCGCCGCCGCCGGCACCTGGAGGGGGGAAACGGATGCGTGGGGTCTACACGGAAGTGATCTTGCTGTGGGTCTGGCCCGGATGTTGCTCCAAAGTGTTCCTATGGGCTGACCTAACACAACCGGGTGGGGAGGTCCACTGGTCAAAGCCCGTCCGTGCAAAGTCAAAGGGCTAGATCCCGTGGTCAAATGCTACAGGGTTAGGCGGGACGGGGGCACTGGGGTAGCAATGCCACCGGAGCATCGCACCGGGCCCTCATATATGCAGGGTGGTGTGGTGGCATGTCCGAAGAGGCGGGAAGCGTCTCCGGGGCGTGGCCCCCCCTCACGGACGGCGATGACACGGTAGTAGACGTTCTGCGGTAACGATGCAGCGTCAATATTACTAAATACTCGGAGCGCGATAAAATCATGAGTTTTTTTACACGACGTGGGCACCTGTGCTATAGGAACGATGGTATTTTTTCATAATTGTTGGTGATGGAGAAGTATCCGAAAAATTCCCTCCACGCGGATTGCCCTTGCGCGTCTACGGCTGTGGCCGGCGGCCTCCGGGGGCTAGCATGCCACCAAATCTTGTGTAGGCGGCCTCTCACAAGTCTGGAAGTGTTGTGGCGGTTGCAAACGCCCGGCACGCGTGTCCGGGGTGTGCCCCCCTCACGGACGGCGCCGCCGCCGGCACCTGGAGGGGGGAAACGGACGCGTGGGGTCTACACGGAGGGGATCTTGCTGTGGGTCTGGCCCGGATGTTGCTCCGAAGTGTTCCTATGGGCTGACCTAACACAACCGGGTGGGGAGGTCCACTGGTCAAAGCCCGTCCATGCAAAGTCAAAGGGCTAGATCCAATGGTCAAATGCTATAGGGTTAGGCGGGACGAGGGCACTGGGGGTAGCAATGCCACCGGAGCGTCGCACCGGGCCCTCATACATGCGGGGTGGTGTGGTGGCATGTCCGAAGAGGCGGGACGCGTCTCCGGGGCGTGGCCCCCCCTCACGGACGGCGATGACACGGTAGTAGACGTTCTGCGGTAACGATGCAGCGTCAATATTACTAAATACTCGGAGCGCGATAAAATCATGAGTTTTTTTACACGACGTGGGCACATGTGATATAGGAACGATGGTATTTTTTCATAATTTTTGGTGATGGAGAAGTATCCGAAAAATTCCCTCCACGCGGATTGCCCTTCGCGCGTCTACGGCTATGGCCGGCGGCCTCCGGAGGCTAGCATGCCACCAAATCTTGCGTAGGCGGCCTCTCACAAGTCTGGCAGTGTTGTGGTGGTTGCAAACGCCCGGCACGCGTGTCCGGGGTGTGCCCCCCTCACGGACGGCGCCGCCGCCGACACATGGAGGGGGGAAACGGACGCGTGGGGTCTACACGGAGGGGATCTTGCTGTGGGTCTGGCCCGGATGTTGCTCCAAAGTGTTCCTATGGGCTTACCTAACACAACCGGGTGGGGAGGTCCACTGGTCAAAGCCCGTCCATGCAAAGTCAAAGGGCTAGATCCCGTGGTCAAACGTTACAGGCTTAGGCGGGACGGGGGCACTAGGGGGTAGCAATGCCACCGGAGTGTCGCACCAGGCCCTCATACATGCGGGGTGGTGTGGTGGCATGTCCGAAGAGGCGGGACGCGTCTCCGGGGCGTGGCCCCCCCTCACGGACGGCGATGACACGGTAGTAGACATTCTGCGGTAACGATGCGGCGTCAATATTACTAAATATTACTAAATACTCGGAGCGCGATAAAATCATGAGTTTTTTGCACGACGTGTGCACATGTGCTATAGGAACAATGGTATTTTTTCATATTTTTTGGTGATGGAGAAGTATCCGAAAAATTCCCTCTACGCGGATTGCCCTTCTCGCGTCTACGGCTGTGGCCGGCGGCCTCCGGGGGCCAGCATGCCGCCAAATCTTGCGTAGGCAGCCTCTCACAAGTCTGGAAGTGTTGTGGCGGTTGCAAAAGCCCGGCACGCGTGTCCGGGGTGTGCCCCCCCTCACGGACGGCGCCGCCGCCGGCACTTGGAGGGGGGAAACGGACGCGTGGGGTCTATACGGAGGGGATCTTGCTGTGGGTCTGGCCCGGATGTTGCTCCAAAGTGTTCCTATGGGCTGACCTAACACAACCGGGTGGGGAGGTCCACTGGTCAAAGCCCGTCCGTGCAAAGTCAAAGGGCAAGATCCCGTGGTCAAACGCTACCGGGTTAGGCGGGACGGGGGCACTGGGGGTAGCAATGCCACCGGAGCGTCGCACCGGAACCTCATACATGCGGGTGGTGTGGTGGCATGTCCGAAGAGGCGGGACGCGTCTCCGGGGCGTGGCCCCCCCTCACGGACGGCGATGACACGGTAGTAGACGTTCTGCGGTAACGATGCAGCGTCAATATTACTAAATACTCGGAGCGCAATAAAATCATGAGTTTTTTTGCACGACGTGGGCACATGTGCTATAGGAACGATGGTATTTTTTCATAATTTTTGGTGATGGAGAAGAATCCGAAAAATTCCCTCTACGCGGATTGCCCTTCGCGCGTCTACGGCTGTGGCCGGCGGTCTCCGGGGGCTAGCATGCCGCCAAATCTTGCGTAGGCAGCCTCTCACATGTCTGGAAGTGTTTTGGGATTGCAAACGCCCGGCACGCGTGTCCGGGGTGTGCCTCCCCTCACGGACGGCGCCGCCGCCAGCACCTGGAGGGGGGAAACGGACGCGTGGGGTCTACACGGAGGGGATCTTGCTGTGAGTCTGGCCCGGATGTTGCTCCAAAGTGTTCCTATGGCCTGACCTAACACAACCGGGTGGGGAGGTCCACTGGTCAAACCCCATTCGTGCAAAGTCAAAGGGCTAGATCCCGTGGTCAAACACTACCGGGTTAGGCGGGACGGGGGCACTTGGGGTAGCAATGCCACCGAAGCGTCGCACCGGGCCCTCATACATGCGGGGTGGTGTGGTGGCATGTCCGAAGAGGCGGGACGCGTCTCCGGGGCGTGGCCCCCCCTCACGGACGGCGATGACACGGTAGTAGACGTTCTGCGGTAACCATGCGGCGTCAATATTACTAAATACTCGGAGCGCGATAAAATCATGAGTTTTTTTGCACGACGTGGGCACATGTGCTATAGGAACGATGGTATTTTTTCATAATTTTTGGTGATGGAGAAGTATCCGAAAAATTCCCTCTACGCGGATAGCCCTTCGGGCGTCTACGGCTGTGGCCGGCGGCCTCCGGGGGCTAGCATGCCGCCAAATCTTTCATAGGCGGCCTCTCACTAGTCTGGATGTGTTTTGGCGGTTGCAAACGCCCGACACGCGTGTCCGGGGTGTGCCCCCCCCCTCACGGACGGCGCCGCCGCCGGCACCTGGAGGGGGGAAACGGACGCGTGGGGTCTACACGGAGGGGATCTTGCCGTGGGTCTGGCCCGGATGTTGCTCCAAAGTGTTCCTATGGGCTGACCTAACACAACCGGGTGGGGAGGTCCACTGGTCAAAACCCGTCCGTGCAAAGTCAAAGGGCTAGATCCCGTGATCAAACGCTACAGGGTTAGGCGGGACGGGGGCACTGGGGGTAGCAATGCCACCGGAGCGTCGCACCGGGCCCTCATACATGCGGGGTGGTGTGGTGGCATGTCCGAAGAGGCGGGACGCGTCTCCGGGGCGTGGCCCCCCCTCACGGACGGCGATGACACGGTAGTAGACGTTCTGCGGTAACGATGCGGCGTCAATATTACTAAATACTCGGAGCACGATAAAATCATGAGTTTTTTTGCACGACGTGGGCACATGTGCTATAGGAACGATGGTATTTTTTCATAATTTTTGGTGATGGAGAAGAATCCGAAAAAAATCCCTCTACCTGGATTGCCCTTCGCGCGTCTACGGCTGTGGCCGGCGGTCTCCGGGGGCTCGCATGCCGCCAAATCTTGCGTAGGCAGCCTCTCACAAGTCTGGAAGTGTTGTGGCGATTGCAAACGCCCGGCACGCGTGTCCAGGGTGTGCCTCCCGTCACGGACGGCGCCGCCGCCGGCACCTGGAGGGGGGAAACGGACGCGTGGGGTCTACACGGAGGGGATCTTGCTGTGGGTCTGGCCCGGATGTTGCTGCAAAGTGTTCCTATGGGCTGACCTAACACAACCGGGTGGGCAGGTCCACTGGTCAAAGCCCGTCCGTGCAAAGTCAAAGGGCTAGATCCCGTGGTCAAACGCTACAGGGTTAGGCGGGACGGGGGCACTGGGGGTAGCAATGCCACCGGAGCGTCGCACCGGGCCCTCATACATGCGGGGTGGTGTGGTGGCATGTCCGAAGAGGCGGGACGCGTCTCCGGGGCGTGGCCCCCCCTCACGGACGGCGATGACACGGTAGTAGACGTTCTGCGGTAACGATGCGGCGTCAATATTACTAAATACTCGGAGCGCAATAAAATCATGAGTGTTTTTGCACGACGTGGGCACATGTGCTATAGGAACGATGGTATTTTTTCATAATTTTTGGTGATGGAGAAGAATCCGAAAAATTCCCTCTACGCGGATTGCCCTTCGCGCGTCTACGGCTATGGCCGGCGGTCTCCGGGGGCTAGCATGCCGCCAAATCTTGCATAGGCAGCCTCTCACAAGTCTAGAAGTGTTGTGGCGATTGCAAACGCCCGGCACGCGTGTCCGGGGTGTGCCTCCCCTCACGGACGGCGCCGCCGCCGGCACCTGGAGGGGGGAAACGGATGCGTGGGGTCTACACGGAGGGGATCTTGCTGTGGGTCTGGCCCGGATGTTGCTCCAAAGTGTTCCTATGGGCTGACCTAACACAACCGGGTGGGGAGGTCCACTGGTCAAAGCCCGTCCATGCAAAGTCAAAGGGCTAGATCCCGTGGTCAAACGCTACAGGGTTAGGCGGGACGGGGGCACTGGGGGTAGCAATGCCACCGGAGCGTCGCACCGGGCCCTCATACATGCGGGGTGGTGTGGTGGCATGTCCGAAGAGGCGGGACGCATCTCCGGGGCGTGGCCCCCCCTCACGAACGGCGATGACACGGTAGTAGACGTTCTGCGGTAACGATGCGGCGTCAATATTACTAAATACTCGGAGCGCGATAAAATCATGAGTTTTTTTGCACGACGTGGGCACATGTGCTATAGGAACGATGGTATTTTTTCATAATTTTTGGTGATGGAGAAGAATCCGAAAAATTCCCTATACGCGGATTGCCCTTTGCGCGTCTACGGCTGTGGCCGGAGGTCTCCGGGGGCTAGCATGCCGCCAAATCTTGCGTAAGCGGCCTCTCACAAGTCTAGAAGTGTTGTGGCGATTGCAAACGCTCGGCACGCGTGTCCGGGGTGTGCCTCCCCTCACGGACGGCGCCGCCGCCGACACCTGGAGGGGGAAACGGATGCGTGGGGTCTACACGGAGGGGATCTTGCTGTGGGTCTGGCCCGGCTGTTGCTCCGAAGTGTTCCTATGGGCTGACCTAACACAACCGGGTGGGGAGGTCCACTGGTCAAAGCCCGTCCGTGCAAAGTCAAAGGGCTAGATCTCGTGGTCAAACGCTATAGGGTTAGGCGGGACGGGGGCACTGGGGGTAGCAATGCCACCGGAGCGTCGAACTGGGCCCTCATACATGCAGGGTGGTGTGGTGGCATGTCCGAAGAGGCGGGACGCGTCTCCGGGGCGTGGCCCCCCCTCACGGACGGCGATGACACGGTAGTAGACATTCTGCGGTAACGATGCGGCGTCAATATTACTAAATACTCGGAGCGCGCTAAAATCATGAGTTTTTTTGCACGACGTGGGCACATGTGCTATAGGAACGATGGTATTTTTTCATAAATTTTGGTGATGGAGAAGTATCCGAAAAATTCCCTCTACGCGGATTGCCCTTCGCGCGTCTACGGCTGTGGCCGGCGGCCTCCGGGGGCCAGCATGCCGCCAAATCTTGCGTATGGGGCCTCTCACAAGTCTGGAAGTGTTGTGGCGGTTGCAAACGCCCGGCACGCGTGTCCGGGGTGTGCCCCCCCTCACGGACGGTGCCGCCGCCGGCACCTGGAGGGGGGAAACGGACGCGTGGGGTCTACACGGAGGGGATCTTGCTGTGGGTCTGGCCCGGATGTTGCTCGAAAGTGTTCCTATGGGCTGACCTAACACAACCGGGTGGGGAGGTCCACTGGTCAAAGCCCGTCCGTGCAAAATCAAAGGGCTAGATCCCGTGGTCAAACGCTACAGGGTTAGGCGGGACGGGGGCACTGGGGTAGCAATGCCATCGGAGCGTCGCACCGGGCCCTCATACATGCGGGATGGTGTGGTGGCATGTCCGAAGAGGCGGGACGCGTCTCCGGGGCGTGGCCCCCCCTCACGGACGGCGATGACACGGTAGTAGACGTTTTGCGGCAACGATGCGGCGTCAATATTACTAAATACTCGGAGCACGATAAAATCATGAGTTTTTTTGCACGACGTGGGCACATGTGCTATAGGAACGATGGTATTTTTTCATAATTTTTGGTGATGGAGAAGAATCCGAAAAAATCCCTCTACCTGGATTGCCCTTCGCGCGTCTACGGCTGTGGCCGGCGGTCTTCGGGGGCTCGCATGCCGCCAAATCTTGCGTAGGCAGCCTCTCACAAGTCTGGAAGTGTTGTGGCGATTGCAAACGCCCGGCACGCGTGTCCGGGGTGTGCCTCCCCTCACGGACGGCGCCGCCGCCGGCACCTGGAGGGGGGAAACGGACGCGTGGGGTCAACACGGAGGGGATCTTGCTGTGGGTATGGCCCGGATGTTGCTGCAAAGTGTTCCTATGGGCTGAACTAACACAACCGGGTGGGCAGGTCCACTGGTCAAAGCCCGTCCGTGCAAAGTCAAAGGGCTAGATCCCGTGGTCAAACGCTACAGGGTTAGGCGGGACGGGGGCACTGGGGGTAGCAATGCCACCGGAGCGTCGCACCGGGCCCTCATACATGCGGGGTGGTGTGGTGGCATGTCCGAAGAGGCGGGACGCGTCTCCTGGGCGTGGCCCCCCCTCACGGACGGCGATGACACGGTAGTAGACGTTCTGCGGTAACGATGCGGCGTCAATATTACTAAATACTCGGAGCGCGATAAAATCATGAGTGTTTTTGCACGACGTGGGCACATGTGCTATAGGAACGATGGTATTTTTTCATAATTTTTGGTGATGGAGAAGAATCCGAAAAATTCCCTATACGCGGATTGCCCTTTGCGCGTCTACGGCTGTGGCCGGAGGTCTCCGGGGGCTAGCATGGCGCCAAATCTTGCATAAGCGGCCTCTCACAAGTCTAGAAGTGTTGTGGCGATTGCAAATGCTCGGCACGCGTGTCCGGGGTGTGCCTCCCCTCACGGACGGCGCCGCCGCCGACACCTGGAGGGGGAAACGGATGCGTGGGGTCTACACGGAGGGGATCTTGCTGTGGGTCTGGCCCGGCTGTTGCTCCGAAGTGTTCCTATGGGCTGACCTAACACAACCGGGTGGGGAGGTCCACTGGTCAAAGCCCGTCCGTGCAAAGTCAAAGGGCTAGATCTCGTGGTCAAACGCTATAGGGTTAGGCGGGACGGGGGCACTGGGGGTAGCAATGCCACCGGAGCGTCGAACTGGGCCCTCATACATGCGGGGTGGTGTGGTGGCATGTCCGAAGAGGCGGGACGCGTCTCCGGGGCGTGGCCCCCCCTCACGGACGGCGATGACACGGTAGTAGACATTCTGCGGTAACGATGCGGCGTCAATATTACTAAATACTCGGAGCGCGCTAAAATCATGAGTTTTTTTGCACGACGTGGGCACATGTGCTATAGGAACGATGGTATTTTTTCATAAATTTTGGTGATGGAGAAGTATCCGAAAAATTCCCTCTACGCGGATTGCCCTTCGCGCGTCTACGGCTGTGGCCGGCGGCCTCCGGGGGCCAGCATGCCGCCAAATCTTGCCTATGGGGCCTCTCACAAGTCTGGAAGTGTTGTGGCGGTTGCAAACGCCCGGCACGCGTGTCCGGGGTGTGCCCCCCCTCACGGACGGTGCCGCCGCCGGCACCTGGAGGGGGGAAACGGACGCGTGGGGTCTACACGGAGGGGATCTTGCTGTGGGTCTGGCCCGGATGTTGCTCGAAAGTGTTCCTATGGGCTGACCTAACACAACCGGGTGGGGAGGTCCACTGGTCAAAGCCCGTCCGTGCAAAATCAAAGGGCTAGATCCCGTGGTCAAACGCTACAGGGTTAGGCGGGACGGGGGCACTGGGGTAGCAATGCCATCGGAGCGTCGCACCGGGCCCTCATACATGCGGGATGGTGTGGTGGCATGTCCGAAGAGGCGGGACGCGTCTACGGGGCGTGGCCCCCCCTCACGGACGGCGATGACACGGTAGTAGACGTTTTGCGGCAACGATGCGGCGTCAATATTACTAAATACTCGGAGCACGATAAAATCATGAGTTTTTTTGCACGACGTGGGCACATGTGCTATAGGAACGATGGTATTTTTTCATAATTTTTGGTGATGGAGAAGAATCCGAAAAAATCCCTCTACCTGGATTGCCCTTCGCGCGTCTACGGCTGTGGCCGGCGGTCTCCGGGGGCTCGCATGCCGCCAAATCTTGCGTAGGCAGCCTCTCACAAGTCTGGAAGTGTTGTGGCGATTGCAAACGCCCGGCACGCGTGTCCGGGGTGTGCCTCCCCTCACGGACGGCGCCGCCGCCGGCACCTGGAGGGGGGAAACGGACGCGTGGGGTCTACACGGAGGGGATCTTGCTGTGGGTATGGCCCGGATGTTGCTGCAAAGTGTTCCTATGGGCTGAACTAACACAACCGGGTGGGCAGGTCCACTGGTCAAAGCCCGTCCGTGCAAAGTCAAAGGGCTAGATCCCGTGGTCAAACGCTACAGGGTTAGGCGGGACGGGGGCACTGGGGGTAGCAATGCCACCGGAGCGTCGCACCGGGCCCTCATACATGCGGGGTGGTGTGGTGGCATGTCCGAAGAGGCGGGACGCGTCTCCTGGGCGTGGCCCCCCCTCACGGACGGCGATGACATGGTAGTAGACGTTCTGCGGTAACGATGCGGCGTCAATATTACTAAATACTCGGAGCGCGATAAAATCATGAGTGTTTTTGCACGACGTGGGCACATGTGCTATAGGAACGATGGTATTTTTTCATAATTTTTGGTGATGGAGAAGAATCCGAAAAATTCCCTCTACGCGGATTGCCCTTCGCGCGTCTACGGCTGTGGCCGGCGGTCTCCGGGGGCTAGCATGCCGCCAAATCTTGCATAGGCAGCCTCTCACATCTCTGGAAGTGTTGTGGCGATTGCAAACGCCCGGCACGCGTGTCCGGGGTGTGCCTCCCCTCACGGACGGCGCCGCCGCCGGCACCTGGAGGGGGGAAACGGATGCGTGGGGTCTACACGGAGGGGATCTTGCTGTGGGTCTGGCCCGGATGTTGCTCCAAAGTGTTCCTATGGGCTGACCTAACACAACCGGGTGGGGAGGTCCACTGGTCAAAGCCCGTCCGTGCAAAGTCAAAGGGCTAGATCCCATGGTCAAACGCTACAGGGTTAGGCGGGACGGGGGCACTGGGGGGTAGCAATGCCACCGGAGCATCGAACTGGGCCCTCATACATGCGGGGTGGTGTGTTGGCATGTCCGAAGAGGCGGGACGCATCTCCGGGGCGTGGCCCCCCCTCACGGACGGCGATGACACGGTAGTAGACATTCTGCGGTAACGATGCAGCGTCAATATTACTAAATACTCGGAGCGCGATAAAATCATGAGTTTTTTGCACGACGTGGGAACATGTGCTATAGGAACGATGGTATTTTTTCATAATTTTTGGTGATGGAGAAGTATCCAAAAAATTCCCTCTACGCGGATTGCCCTTCGCGCGTCTACGGCTGTGGCCGGCGGCCTCCGGGGGCCAGCATGCCGCCAAATCTTGTGTAGGCAGCCTCTCACAAGTCTGGAAGTGTTGTGGCGGTTGCAAACGCCCGGCACACGTGTCCGGGGTGTGCCCCCCCTCACGGGGGGTCTACACGGAGGGGATCTTGCTGTGGGTCTGGCCCGGATGTTGCTCCAAAGTGTTCCTATGGGCTGACCTAACACAACCGGGTGGGGAGGTCCACTAGTCAAAGCCCGTCCGTGCTGAGTCAAAGGGCTAGATCCCGTGGTCAAATGCTACAGGGTTAGGCGGGACGGGGGCACTGGGGGTAGCAATGCCACCGGAGCGTCGCACCGGGCCCTCATACATGCGGGGTGGTGTGGTGGCATGTCCGAAGAGGCGGGACACGTCTTCGGGGCGTGGCCCCCCCTCACGGACGGCGATGACACGGTAGTAGACGTTCTGCGGTAACGATGCGGCGTCAATATTACTAAATACTCGGAGCGCGATAAAATCATGAGTTTTTTGCACGACGTGGGCAAATGTGCTATAGGAACGATGGTATTTTTTCATAATTTTGGTGATGGAGAAGAATCCGAAAAATTCCCTCTACGCGGATTGCCCTTCGTGCGTCTACGGCTGTGGCCGGCGGTCTCCGGGGGCTAGCATGCCGCCAAATCTTGCGTAGGTAGCCTCTCACAAGTCTGGAAGTGTTGTGGTATTGCAAACGCCCGACACGCGTGTCCGGGGTGTGCCTCCCCTCACGGACGGCGCCGCCGCCGGCACCTGGAGGGGGGAAACGGACGCGTGGGGTCTAAATGGAGGGGATCTTGCTGTGGGTCTGGCCCGGATGTTGCTCCAAAGTGTTCCTATGGGCTGACCTAACACAACCGGGTGGGGAGGTCCACTGGTCAAAGCCCGTCCATGCAAAGTCAAAGGGCTAGATCCCGTGGTCAAACGCTACAGGGTTAGGCGGGACGGGGGCACTGGGGGTAGCAATGCCACCGGAGCGTCGCACCGGGCCCTCATACATGCGGGGTGGTGTGGTGGCATGTCCGAAGAGGCGGGACGCGTCTCCGGGGCGTGGCCCCCCCTCACGGACGGCGATGACACGGTAGTAGACGTTCTGCGGTAACGATGCGGCGTCAATATTACTAAATACTCGGAGCGCGATAAAATCATGAGTTTTTTTGCACGACGTGGGCACATGTGCTATAGGAACGATGGTATTTTTTCATAATTTTCGGTGATGGAGAAGAATCCGAAAAATTTCCTATACGCGGATTGCCCTTCGCGCGTCTACGGCTGTGGCCGGAGGTCTCCGGGGGCTAGCATGCCGCCAAATCTTGCGTAAGCGGCCTCTCACAAGTCTAGAAGTGTTGTGGCGATTGCAAACGCTCGGCACGCGTGTCCGGGGTGTGCCTCCCCTCACGGACGGCGCCGCCGCCGACACCTGGAGAGGGAAACGGATGCGTGGGGTCTACACGGAGGGGATCTTGCTGTGGGTCTGGCCCGGATGTTGCTCCAAAGTGTTCCTATGGGCTGACCTAACACAACCGGGTGGGGAGGTCCACTGGTCAAAGCCCGTCCGTGCAAAGTCAAAGGGCTAGATCTCGTGGTCAAACGCTACAGGGTTAGGCGGGACGGGGGCACTGGGGGTAGCAATGCCACCGGAGCGTTGAACTGGGCCCTCATACATGCGGGGTGGTGTGGTGGCATGTCCGAAGAGGCGGGACGCGTCTCCGGGGCGTGGCCCCCCCTCACGGACGGCGATGACACGGTAGTAGACATTCTGCGGTAACGATGCGGCGTCAATATTACTAAATACTCGGAGCGCGCTAAAATCATGAGTTTTTTTGCACGACGTGGGCACATGTGCTATAGGAACGATGGTATTTTTTCATAATTTTTGGTGATGGAGAAGTATCCGAAAAATTCCATCTACGCGGATTGCCCTTCGCGCGTCTACGGCTGTGGCTGGCGGCCTCCGGGGGCCAGCATGCCGCCAAATCTTGCGTATGGGGCCTCTCACAAGTCTGGAAGTGTTGTGGCGGTTGCAAACGCCCGGCACGCGTGTCCGGGGTGTGCCCCCCCCTCACGGACGGTGCCGCCGCCGGCACCTGGAGGGGGGAAACAGACGCGTGGGGTCTACACGGAGGGGATCTTGCTGTGGGTCTGGCCTGGATGTTGCTCGAAAGTGTTCCTATGGGCTGACCTAACACAACCGGGTGGGGAGGTCCACTGGTCAAAGCCCGTCCGTGCAAAATCAAAGGGCTAGATCCCGTGGTCAAACGCTACAGGGTTAGGCGGGACGGGGGCACTGGGGTAGCAATGCCATCGGAGCATCGCACCGGGCCCTCATACATGCGGGGTGGTGTGGTGGCATGTCCGAAGAGGCGGGACGCGTCTCCGGGGCGTGGCCCCCCCTCACGGACGGCGATGACACGGTAGTAGACGTTTTGCGGCAACGATGCGGCGTCAATATTACTAAATACTCGGAGCACGATAAAATCATGAGTTTTTTTGCACGACGTGGGCACATGTGCTATAGGAACGATGGTATTTTTTCATAATTTTTGGTGATGGAGAAGAATCCGAAAAAATCCCTCTACCTGGATTGCCCTTCGCGCGTCTACGGCTGTGGCCGGCGGTCTCCGGGGGCTCGCATGCCGCCAAATCTTGCGTAGGCAGCCTCTCACAAGTCTGGAAGTGTTGTGGCGATTGCAAACGCCCGGCACGCGTGTCCGGGGTGTGCCTCCCCTCACGGACGGCGCCGCCGCCGGCACCTGGAGGGGGGAAACGGACGCGTGGGGTCTACACGGAGGGGATCTTGCTGTGGGTATGGCCCGGATGTTGCTGCAAAGTGTTCCTATGGGCTGAACTAACACAACCGGGTGGGCAGGTCCACTGGTCAAAGCCCGTCCGTGCAAAGTCAAAGGGCTAGATCCCGTGGTCAAACGCTATAGGGTTAGGCGGGACGGGGGCACTGGGGGTAGCAATGCCACCGGAACGTCGCACCGGGCCCTCATACATGCGGGGTGGTGTGGTGGCATGTCCGAAGAGGCGGGACGCGTCTCCTGGGCGTGGCCCCCCCTCACGGACGGCGATGACACGGTAGTAGACGTTCTGCGGTAACGATGCGGCGTCAATATTACTAAATACTCGGAGCGCGATAAAATCATGAGTGTTTTTGCACGACGTGGGCACATGTGCTATAGGAACGATGGTATTTTTTCATAACTTTTGGTGATGGAGAAGAATCCGAAAAATTCCCTCTACGCGGATTGCCCTTCGCGCGTCTACGGCTGTGGCCGGCGGTCTCCGGGGGCTAGCATGCCGCCAAATCTTGCATAGGCAGCCTCTCACAAGTCTGGAAGTGTTGTGGCGATTGCAAACGCCCGGCACGCGTGTCCGGGGTGTGCCTCCCCTCACGGACGGCGCCGCCGCCGGCACCTGGAGGGGGGAAACGGATGCGTGGGGTCTACACGGAGGGGATCTTGCTGTGGGTCTGGCCCGGATGTTGCTCCAAAGTGTTCCTATGGGCTGACCTAACACAACCGGGTGGGGAGGTCCACTGGCCAAAGCCCGTCCGTGCAAAGTCAAAGGGCTAGATCCCATGGTCAAACGCTACAGGGTTAGGCGGGACGGGGGCACTGGGGGGTAGCAATGCCACCGGAGCATCGAACTGGGCCCTCATACATGCGGGGTGGTGTGTTGGCATGTCCGAAGAGGCGGGACGCGTCTCCGGGGCGTGGGCCCCCCTCACGGACGGCGATGACACGGTAGTAGACATTCTGCGGTAACGATGCAGCGTCAATATTACTAAATACTCGGAGCGCGATAAAATCATGAGTTTTTTGCACGACGTGGGAACATGTGCTATAGGAACGATGGTATTTTTTCATAATTTTTGGTGATGGAGAAGTATCCAAAAAAATTCCCTCTACGCGGATTGCCCTTCGCGCGTCTACGGCTGTGGCCGGCGGCCTCCGGGGGCCAGCATGCCGCCAAATCTTGCGTAGGCAGCCTCTCACAAGTCTGGAAGTGTTGTGGCGGTTGCAAACGCCCGGCACACGTGTCCGGGGTGTGCCCCCCCTCACGGGGGGTCTACACGGAGGGGATCTTGCTGTGGGTCTGGCCCGGATGTTGCTCCAAAGTGTTCCTATGGGCTGACCTAACACAACCGGGTGGGGAGGTCCACTGGTCAAAGCCCGTCCGTGCCAAGTCAAAGGGCTAGATCCCATGGTCAAATGCTACAGGGTTAGGCGGGACGGGGGCACTGGGGGTAGCAATGCCACCGGAGCGTCGCACCGGGCCCTCATACATGTGGGGTGGTGTGGTGGCATGTCCGAAGAGGCGGGACACGTCTTCAGGGCGTGGCCCCCCCTCACGGACGGCGATGACACGGTAGTAGACGTTCTGCGGTAACGATGCGGAGTCAATATTACTAAATACTCGGAGCGCGATAAAATCATGAGTTTTTTGCACGACGAGGGCAAATGTGCTATAGGAACGATGGTATTTTTTCATAATTTTGGTGATGGAGAAGAATCCGAAAAATTCCCTCTACGCGGATTGCCCTTCGTGCGTCTACGGCTGTGGCCGGCGGTCTCCGGGGGCGAGCATGCCGCCAAATCTTGCGTAGGTAGCCTCTCACAAGTCTGGAAGTGTTGTGGTATTGCAAACGCCCGACACGCGTGTCCGGGGTGTGCCTCCCCTCACGGACGGCGCCGCCGCCGGCACCTGGAGGGGGGAAACGGACGCGTGGGGTCTAAACGGAGGGGATCTTGCTGTGGGTCTGGCCCGGATGTTGCTCCAAAGTGTTCCTATGGGCTGACCTAACACAACCGGGTGGGGAGGTCCACTGGTCAAAGCCCGTCCATGCAAACTCAAAGGGCTAGATCCCGTGGTCAAACGCTACAGGGTTAGGCGGGACGGGGGCACTGGGGGTAGCAATGCCACCGGAGCGTCGCACCGGGCCCTCATACATGCGGGGTGGTGTGGTGGCATGTCCGAAGAGGCGGGACGCGTCTCCGGGGCGTGGCCCCCCCTCACGGACGGCGATGACACGGTAGTAGACGTTCTGCGGTAACGACGCGGCGTCAATATTACTAAATACTCGGAGCGCGATAAAATCATGAGTTTTTTTGCACGACGTGGGCACATGTGCTATAGGAACGATGGTATTTTTTCATAATTTTTGGTGATGGAGAAGAATCCGAAAAATTTCCTATACGCGGATTGCCCTTCGCGCGTCTACGGCTGTGGCCGGAGGTCTCCGGGGGCTAGCATGCCGCCAAATCTTGCGTAAGCGGCCTCTCACAAGTCTAGAAGTGTTGTGGCGATTGCAAACGCTCGGCACGCGTGTCCGGGGTGTGCCTCCCCTCACGGACGGCGCCGCCGCCGACACCTGGAGGGGGAAACGGATGCGTGGGGTCTACACGGAGGGGATCTTGCTGTGGGTCTGGCCCGGATGTTGCTCCAAAGTGTTCCTATGGGCTGACCTAACACAACCGGGTGGGGAGGTCCACTGGTCAAAGCCCGTCCGTGCAAAGTCAAAGGGCTAGATCTCGTGGTCAAACGCTACAGGGTTAGGCGGGACGGGGGCACTGGGGGTAGCAATGCCACCGGAGCGTCGCACCGGGCCCTCATACATGCGGGGTGGTGTGGTGGCATGTCCGAAGAGGCGGGACGCGTCTCCGGGGCGTGGCCCCCCCTCACGGACGGCGATGACACGGTAGTAGACGTTCTGCGGTAACGACGCGGCGTCAATATTACTAAATACTCGGAGCGCGATAAAATCATGAGTTTTTTTGCACGACGTGGGCACATGTGCTATAGGAACGATGGTATTTTTTCATAATTTTTGGTGATGGAGAAGAATCCGAAAAATTTCCTATACGCGGATTGCCCTTCGCGCGTCTACGGCTGTGGCCGGAGGTCTCCGGGGGCTAGCATGCCGCCAAATCTTGCGTAAGCGGCCTCTCACAAGTCTAGAAGTGTTGTGGCGATTGCAAACGCTCGGCACGCGTGTCCGGGGTGTGCCTCCCCTCACGGACGGCGCCGCCGCCGACACCTGGAGGGGGAAACGGATGCGTGGGGTCTACACGGAGGGGATCTTGCTGTGGGTCTGGCCCGGATGTTGCTCCAAAGTGTTCCTATGGGCTGGCCTAACACAACCGGGTGGGGAGGTCCACTGGTCAAAGCCCGTCCGTGCAAAGTCAAAGGGCTAGATCTCGTGGTCAAACGCTACAGGGTTAGGCGGGACGGGGGCACTGGGGTAGCAATGCCACCGGAGCGTTGAACTGGGCCCTCATACATGCGGGGTGGTGTGGTGGCATGTCCGAAGAGGCGGGACGCGTCTCCGGGGCGTGGCCCCCCCTCAAGGACGGCGATGACACGGTAGTAGACATTCTGCGGTAACGATGCGGCGTCAATATTACTAAATACTCGGAGCGCGCTAAAATCATGAGTTTTTTTGCACGATGTGGGCACATGTGCTATAGGAACGATGGTATTTTTTCATAATTTTTGGTGATGGAGAAGTATCCGAAAAATTCCCTCTACGCGGATTGCCCTTCGCGCGTCTACGGCTGTGGCTGGCGGCCTCCGGGGGCCAGCATGCCGCCAAATCTTGCGTATGGGGCCTCTCACAAGTCTGGAAGTGTTGTGGCGGTTGCAAACGCCCGGCACGCGTGTCCGGGGTGTGCCCCCCCCTCATGGACGGTGCCGCCGCCGGCACCTGGAGGGGGGAAACGGACGCGTGGGGTCTACACGGAGGGGATCTTGCTGTGGGTCTGGCCTGGATGTTGCTCGAAAGTGTTCCTATGGGCTGACCTAACACAACCGGGTGGGGAGGTCCACTGGTCAAAGCCCGTCCGTGCAAAATCAAAGGGCTAGATCCCGTGGTCAAACGCTACAGGGTTAGGCGGGACGGGGGCACTGGGGTAGCAATGCCATCGGAGCATTGCACCGGGCCCTCATACATGCGGGGTGGTGTGGTGGCATGTCCGAAGAGGCGGGACGCGTCTCCGGGGCGTGGCCCCCCCTCACGGACGGCGATGACACGGTAGTAGACGTTTTGCGGCAACGATGAGGCGTCAATATTACTAAATACTCGGAGCACGATAAAATCATGAGTTTTTTTGCACGACGTGGGCACATGTGCTATAGGAACGATGGTATTTTTTCATAATTTTTGGTGATGGAGAAGAATCCGAAAAAATCCCTCTACCTGGATTGCCCTTCGCGCGTCTATAGCTGTGGCCGGCGGTCTCCGGGGGCTCGCATGCCGCCAAATCTTGCGTAGGCAGCCTCTCACAAGTCTAGAAGTGTTGTGGCGATTGCAAACGCCCGACATGCGTGTCCGGGGTGTGCCTCCCCTCACGGACGGCGCCGCCGCCGGCACCTGGAGGGGGGAAACGGACGCGTGGGGTCTACACGGAGGGGATCTTGCTGTGGGTCTGGCCCGGATGTTGCTGCAAAGTGTTCCTATGGGCTGACCTAACACAACCGGGTGGGCAGGTCCACTGGTCAAAGCCCGTCCGTGCAAATTAAAGGGCTAGATCCCGTGGTCAAACGCTACAGGGTTAGGCGGGACGGGGGCACTGGGGGTAGCAATGCCACCGGAGCGTCGCACCGGGCCCTCATACATGCGGGGTGGTGTGGTGGCATGTCCGAAGAGGCGGGACGCGTCTCCGGGGCGTGGCCCCCCCTCACGGACGGCGATGACACGGTAGTAGACGTTCTGCGGTAACGATGCGGCGTCAATATTACTAAATACTCGGAGCGCGATAAAATCATGAGTGTTTTTGCACGACGTGGGCACATGTGCTATAGGAACGATGGTATTTTTTCATAATTTTTGGTGATGGAGAAGAATCCGAAAAATTCCCTCTACGCGGATTGCCCTTCGCGCGTCTACGGCTGTGGCCGGCGGTCTCCGGGGGCTAGCATGCCGCCAAATCTTGCATAGGCAGCCTCTCACAAGTCTGGAAGTGTTGTGGCGATTCTAAACGCCCGGCACGCGTGTCCGGGGTGTGCCTCCCCTCACTGACGGCGCCGCCGCCGGCACCTGGAGGGGGGAAACGGATGCGTGGGGTCTACACGGAGGGGATCTTGCTGTGGGTCTGGCCCGGATGTTGCTCCAAAGTGTTCCTATGGGCTGACCTAACACAACCGGGTGGGGAGGTCCACTGGTCAAAGCCCGTCCGTGCAAAGTCAAAGGGCTAGATCCCATGGTCAAACGCTACAGGGTTAGGCGGGACGGGGACACTGGGGGGTAGCAATGCCACCGGAGCATCGAACTGGGCCCTCATACATGCGGGGTGGTGTGTTGGCATGTCCGAAGAGGCGGGACGCGTCTCCGGGGCGTGGGCCCCCCTCACGGACGGCGATGACACGGTAGTAGACATTCTGCGGTAACGATGCAGCGTCAATATTACTAAATACTCGGAGCGCGATAAAATCATGAGTTTTTTGCACGACGTGGGAACATGTGCTATAGGAACGATGGTATTTTTTCATAATTTTTGGTGATGGAGAAGTATCCGAAAAATTCCCTCTACGCGGATTGCCCTTCGCGCGTCTACGGCTGTGGCCGGCGGCCTCCGGGGGCCAGCATGCCACCAAATCTTGCGTAGGCAGCCTCTCACAAGTCTGGAAGTGTTGTGGCGGTTGCAAACGCCCGGCACACGTGTCCGGGGTGTGCCCCCCCTCACGGGGGGTCTACACGGAGGGGATCTTGCTGTGGGTCTGGCCCGGATGTTGCTCCAAAGTGTTCCTATGGGCTGACCTAACACAACCGGGTGGGGAGGTCCACTGGTCAAAGCCCGTCCGTGCCAAGTCAAAGGGCTAGATCCCGTGGTCAAATGCTACAGGGTTAGGCGGGACAGGGGCACTGGGGGTAGCAATGCCACCGGAGCATCGCACCGGGCCCTCATACATGCGGGGTGGTGTGGTGGCATGTCCGAAGAGGCGGGACACGTCTTCGGGGCATGGCCCCCCCTCACGGACGGCGATGACACGGTAGTAGACGTTCTGCGGTAACGATGGGGCGTCAATATTACTAAATACTCGGAGCGCGATAAAATCATGAGTTTTTTGCACGACGTGGGCAAATGTGCTATAGGAACGATGGTATTTTTTCATAATTTTTGGTGATGGAGAAGAATCCGAAAAAATCCCTCTACGCGGATTGCCCTTCGTGCGTCTACGGTTGTGGCCGGCGGTCTCCGGGGGCTAGCATGCCGCCAAATCTTGTGTAGGTAGCCTCTCACAAGTCTGGAAGTGTTGTGGTATTGCAAATGCCCGACACACGTGTCCGGGGTGTGCCTCCCCTCACGGACGGCGCCGCCGCCGGCACCTGGAGGGGGGAAACGGACGCGTGGGGTCTAAACGGAGGGGATCTTGCTGTGGGTCTGGCCCGGATGTTGCTCCAAAGTGTTCCTATGGGCTGACCTAACACAACCGGGTGGGGAGGTCCACTGGTCAAAGCCCGTCCATGCAAAGTCAAAGGGCTAGATCCCGCCGGTGCAAACCGAGTCAATGTGGCCCAATGGTCAGCACGGGTATTGAAAAGCTCTAGCCTCAAGGCCCGATTTTCACGGTCCTTATCCGCGAGCATCTCAGCAGTGGTGCGGGTCCGGGAATCCTCCTGAGTGGGGTCAGCATAGATAGCCTGGAGATACCCTTGTGCTCCCGGAAGTGATCCTGGCATATACCGGAAATTAGAGTCCCGAAATAGGCCAGACCTGACTCGCATGATGGTCATCATAGAGTAGGCGGTGTCCTGCACAGCCATCTCAATAGTAACCCCGAGTCCATAGGAGCAGTGAAGGGGCTCGGTGGATCCAGGATAAGATGGAAATATCCTGACAGTGCAGAGATACTGGCTTTGATTAAAGTCTTGAAATTGCTCTTCGACCGTGTACTCGGGATACCAACGGTATCCAGCCTCGGTCATTACCCTGACCAACAATGCGAAAAGGTCCAATGTAACAAGGAGCCAATTTGCCTTTGATACCGAAACGATGGGTTCCCTTCAGAGGAGTAACCCGAAGGTAAGCCTTCTCGTCAACCTCGAAATTCATAGCCTTATGTTTTCGGTCATATTGACTCTTTTGACGAGATTGGGCTGTTTTCAACTTTTCACGAACGATGCGAACTTGCTCTTCTGCTTCCTGAATCATATCCGGGCCAAAGAATTGTCTTTCCCCGGTTTTTGACCAGTTAAGGGGTGTTCGACACCGTCGTCCATAGAGGACTTCAAAAGGGGCTTTACCCAAGCTAGATTGATAGCTGTTGTTATAAGCGAATTCGGCAAATGGAAGGCACTTCTCCCAATCCATTCCGAATGAGATAACAGAGGCTCGAAGCATGTCTTCTAGAATCTGGTTGACGCGTTCTACCTGACCACTCGATTGAGGGTGAAAGGCGGTGCTAAAGGAAAGGCGGGTTCCCATAGCATTTTGGAAGCTTTCCCAAAATCGAGAGGTGAAAAGACTTCCTCGATCCGAGTTAATTTCCAAAGGAACACCATGGAGAGACACTATTCGGGAGATGTATAAATCTGCCAATTGACTAGCAGTTATACTCTCACGAACAGGTAAGAAATGGGCCACTTTGGAAAGACGATCGATAACGACGAAGATAGCATTATTCCCTCTCTTGGTCCTGGGAAAACCGGTAATGAAATCCATACCAATTTTATCCCATTTCCATTCAGGAATAGCTAAGGGTTGAAGGGTGCCAGCAGGCCACTGATGCTCTGCTTTTACACGACGACAGACGTCGCAATTAGCAATATACTGAGCAATTTCTCTCTTCATCCTAGTCCACCAGAACCTCTGGCGTAGGTCCTGATACATCTTAGTACTACCGGGATGAATGGTGAGAGGAGATTCATGAGCCTCCTTAAGGATCAACTGCCGTAGATGCTGGTTCTTGGGAACCACTAAACGATTCTCAAAGTACACAACACCATGATCATTTGTGGAGAAACAACTAGCACCTCCGCTAGCAATGTTCTCCTTGATTTTAGATATTCCCTTATCTCGCTTTTGGGCAGCGATAATTTGATCCGTAAGAGTAGGTTTCGCCACCAGGGTGGAGAGAAATCCTTGAGGAACAATGTGAAGGTTAAGCTTCCGAAATTCCTCATGGAGAAGCGGTTGACTTTGTTGTAACATCAGGTTGTTACAATAAGATTTACGACTTAGCGCATCAGCCATGACGTTGGCTTTCCCTGGGGTGTAAGTTATTCCTAAGTCGAAATCGGTGATCAACTCGACCCAATGTCTTTGCCTGAGATTCAAATCCGGTTGGGTGAAGATGTACTTCAGACTTTGGTGATCAGTGAATATTTCGCAACGATTACCAAGAAGGTAATGTCGCCAGGTTTTAAGTGCATAGACTACAGCTACAAGCTCTAGATCATGAGTAGGATAATTCTCCTCATGTGGGTGCAATTGCCATGAAGCGTAAGCAATTACGTGTCGATCTTGCATGAGAATACAGCCTAGTCCTTGTCGCGAGGCGTCGCAGTAGATAACAAAGTCCTTAGAGAAATCTGGCGGTACCAGTACGGGAGCAGAAGTCAGGCGTCTTTTCAGTTCCTGAAAGCTGTGCTCACATTGTGGAGTCCATTCGAACTTTTTATCTTTCTTGAGGAGTTCGGTTAGAGGTTTAGCAACTTTGGAGAAATTTTCGACAAAGCGACGGCAATAGCTCGCTAAGCCAAGGAAACTCCAAACTTGCTTGACCGATACAGGTGGAGTCCAATTAAGGACGGCTTGAACTCGCTCAGGGTTAACAGCAATACCTTTACCAGATATTACATGACCCAGGTAGGTCACTTCTGACAACCAAAATTCACATTTAGAAAATTTGGCATAAAGGCGATGCTCTCGAAGTTTCTTCAACACTAGCCTTAGATGTTCGGCATGTTCTTCCTCGCTCTTGGAGTAGATGAGTATATCATCGAGGTAAACCACGACGAATTTATCCAAATACTCCATGAAGATTGAGTTCATTAACCGAGAAAAGGTGGCTGGAGCGTTGGTTAAACCGAAGGACATGACGGTGTACTCGTATTGGCCATAACGAGTAACAAAGGCCGTTTTAGGAATGTCCCTGTTCCTGATTTTGATTTGATGGTAGCCCAACCTCAAATCCATTTTGGAGAAGACTGAGGACCCAGCGAGCTGATCATACAGGTCGTTGATCCTGGGGAGCGGATACTTGTTCTTGATTGTGACTAAATTGACGGGTCGATAATCTACAACCATCCGGTCCGTACCATCCTTCTTCTTGACGAAGAGGACGGGGCAAGCCCACGGAGATGAACTAGGTCGGATGAAACCCTTTTTCAAGGATTCATCGAGTTGTTTCTTAAGCTCGGCTAGTTCTAGTGGTGCCATCTTATAGGGTCTTCTAGCAATCGGGACGGTTCCTGGAATGAGGTCTATTACGAACTCAACATCCCTGTCAGGTGGAACACCTGGCAATTCCTCTGGGAAGACATCCGGGAAGTCACGGACTACCGGGACGTCCTCAAGGTCTGGCAAAGGGCTGGCGTTAAGAGAATATAACTGTCGCTTAGCTATTCGGGTCAAGACATTGACTATCTTCCCCGAAGGATGGGTGAGTTGAACAGTCCTAGAGAAGCAATCAATTTTGGCATGATGAGCTGACATCCAGTCCATACCCAAGATGATATTAATATCTGAAGATTTGAGAGCTATCAAAGATGCAAGGAAAACAAGTCTGTCGACTTGGATTTCATTTCCATAACTTACCCTGGAGGTTTGCCATCTAGAACCGGGAGTAGAAATTTCCATAGTGGATGGCATGTCACAGAATGCGGTGTTATGCAAACGAGCATAATTTTCGGATATAAATGAATGAGAGGCTCCTGTATCGAAAAGAACAGATGCCGGGTGGCAATTAACAAGGAGCGTACCGAGAACGACATTGGGATCTTCTTGAGCTTCTTCGGCAGAGATACAGTTGACATGGCCACGTGCAGCGGTGGCCGGCTTGGCATGGAACACTTTCCCTGTCGGCTTGCCACGGCCAACAGCTTTAGCAGATTGGTTGGGGTTGGTTTGGGGACACTCACGCATATAGTGGCCAGATTCCCCACACTTAAAGCAAGTCACGGAACTGGTACGTGGAGGAGCACTGTTGGTTGGACCACCATAGGGCTTGGCTGGTGCAGACTGTTGAACGGGGCGAGGCGCCTGGAAGGATGGCCTCGGTGTGAACCTGGGTGGCAGGGCAGTGTTGGGCACCCACACGCGGCGCTTCTGAGGACCAGCACCGGATGAGGAACCCACGTCACGGCCATGCTTGCGTGTTGCGTCATAATCAGTCTGACCAGTCTCAGCACTGATGGCCTTGTTAACAAGCTTCTGGAAAGATGTGCACTCATGCAGACGGAGGTCGCGGCGAAGCTCAGGACTAAGCCCCTTACGGAACCTTGCTTGCTTCTTGGCATCAGTAGAAACTTCCTCAGTGGCATAGCGTGCGAGGTTACCGAACTCCCTGCTATAAGCATCCACAGAGAGTCGGCCTTGGGTGAAATTGCAAAATTCCTCACGTTTACGGTCCATGAGACCCTCCGGAATGTGATGTTCACGGAAAGCCTCGCTGAATTCAGCCCAAGTAGTGACATGGCCCGCTGGGCGCATAGCTCCATAATTCTCCCACCAGAGACTGGCGGGGCCTTCAAGATGATATGCAGCAAAGGTGACCTTGTCAGCCTCAGCTACTAGCGCGGAACGCAGTTTGTGAGAAATACTGCGAAGCCAGTCATCAGCATCGAGAGGCTCGACGGAGTGGTGGAACGTGGGTGGATGTAACTTGATGAAATCATTGAGTGACACCAAGTTATTTCTCTGATGGTGTGCGGTGTTCTGCTCAATACGCTCCAACAAACGGTTGGTCTCCCGCTTGTTTCTCTCGGCTTCCATCATAACCTTGGCTAGGGAAGGAGGATGAGGCAGATTTGCATTCCTGACTTCACTGCCTTCGGCCTGCTCTTGAGGAGCAGGGTTATTGCGCGTTTTGACCATCCTAGGTAAACAAGACAATGATTTAGTCAGAATGATAAGATTCCGACATAGGATACAAAATGTAAGGAATAACTCGGAATGCAAGATGATCATCCGTATGACATGGTAGATACAGAAACTGCTTCTTTATTCCATCGTCATACACACCATACAAGGTTTAGTACAAGACCAAACAAGGTACTATTACGGTGAAAGGAAGATTACATCACATCAGAGGCATCCCAAGCTCCTATACATTATTTTTTCTACACCTCCGGAAGTGGTACAAACTAGGTCATATCCCACGAGTCACGCAGGACGATAGACGACACGGCTAGTACGAACTAGTGATACTACCACTAACTCAGACCGATCCGTAGTAGTCCTCGTAGAAGTTACCTCCATAGCCTGGTAGCTCAACATGATCATCCGGAAACAGACGATCTCGCGGAGCTTGTGGACCATAGGGGCTAGGATGAGGTCTTGGACCAACAGACGGTGGCCTGCGGGGACCGCGAGGTGGGGTGATGCCTCCTACATCACGCCAACCCATCACGTCTGGCAGAGCAGATCTCACAGGATAGAGATCGCGCATATCCGAATATCGAGCTTGCACCGCCGGTGCAAACCGAGTCAATGTGGCCCAATGGTCAGCACGGGTATTGAAAAGCTCTAGCCTCAAGGCCCGATTTTCACGGTCCTTATCCTCGAGCATCTCAGCAGTGGTGCGGGTCCGGGAATCCTCCTGAGTGGGGTCAGCATAGATAGCCTGGAGATACCCTTGTGCTCCCGGAAGTGATCCTGGCATATACCGGAAATCAGAGTCCCGAAATAGGCCAGACCTGACTCGCATGATGGTCATCATAGAGTAGGCGGCGTCCTGCACAGCCATCTCAATAGTAACCCCGAGTCCATAGGAGCAGTGAAGGGGCTCGGTGGATCCAGGATAAGATGGAAATATCTTGACAGTGCAGAGATACTGGCTTTGATTAAAGTCTTGAAATTGCTCTTCGACCGTGTACTCGGGATACCAACGGTATCCAGCCTCAGTCATTACCCTGACCAACATGGCGGTATGGCCGGGTACATCTAGGCATCGAGTCAGGCGAACCACTTGATTGAGGTCGTGAGTGGCCATCTGAAAGCACAACCATAATGCAAAGGCATTAGAATTTCTAGCAAAATTTCGGCAGCATAACAGCTGTAAATGCTCAAGAAGGATTTTGAGACATTTGACAAAGGATTTCATACACACTCAACATCATCATATCAAAGTTCTGAGTCCATCCTAACAACATGATGTGGTAGTAGAACTGAACTAGGCTTGTATCCATCAAACCTATAACGTACTATTGATTAGTAACACGAGATCCTGATAGAGAGAAAATATCCTAATTCCTTAACCCCCGGTGGAAGAATAGACTGACTCAGATCAGAATGTCATAAGATAAAGGAGTAAAAAGAGCCTTATGTTCCAACCCACAAACAATTCCCCTACATATAACTAAAGAATTTCTAGACTCAACATCGACCAGTTTGGCTTGGAGAACCTACAGGCAGTCCGGCTCTCATGCCAACGCTATCAGGACCCCGACTCGATGTCACATCGATCTAGCTTGTAACACCTCATATCACTTTGCGGCCTCACGCATGGTTTCCCCACGGGTGTCGCCTTACCTTTGCCCGGGACCGTTTGCGCCTTTTGGCTCACGTATATGATAGTGTCGCTAGCATCCATATGATAAGGAGCCCGGGCTGACATGACTAGTCGTAAATCCAAAGTGGCACAGACTTACAGGGACAGGCATCCATGACCCAGCTTCGAACGTGTCGGTCATCAGCAAGTGGGTCCGGGCTGTAGCACTGGGCTAGCAGGACTTCGGTAAACCGGGCTGTAGCGGGCTAACAGGACTCCGGTACTCAATGCGTGACATTTCCCCGAAGGGACAGACACATGAACGAAGTAGGACACATGCCGGCCAGCCTAAGTGTTCCGGAGCAGTAGCAAGCTACCATGGCTCAGTGGAGACACTAGGAGACATTTCCCGGTAAGAGAGGCTACTAAAGATAAACAACTAGATAGTCAGATCCCACACATACCAAGCATTTCAATCATACACACAATATGCTCGATATGTGCAAATACAACAAGGCATCACAACATGACTCTAAGGCACAAGTACTTTATTTAAGGCTCAGAGAGCCATACATAACATACACATAGGTACGGGTCACACGACCCAGCATTCAAGTCATACAGTCATACAAACCAGCAGCGGAAGTAACTTGTCTGAGTACAGACAACTAGTAAAATAAAAGAGGCTTGGAAAGCCTAGCTATACTACGTGGTCCTTCACAAGTTCAAGATCTCCACCTGGGCCTTAGCCTACTCATTGATGTCAACGTCTACGTAGAATCCATCAGAAGGGGTTACAGCGTCTTCTGTAAAAATGTAAATTATAGCAACATGAGTACAAAGGTACTCAGCAAGACTTATATCAAATCCTACATACATGCACATTATCAAGAAGGGTTGGTGGAGTTGTTGCAGCAAGCCAGCTTTGACTCTTGGCTAGGCTAACCTATGAGACTCAAACTTGAAATGGTTTTGCGCACACGAGTCCACTACTCACCACTTCAATACACTACCGAGGATCCACCTCCGTCTTCCTACGGAAGAGCCATCCTCGGCACTCACACTTATCTTGAGGCTTTTAGTAGTTTCCATTTACTTGTCTATGAACTGTATAGGCAACCAAGTAGTCCTTTACCGCGGACGCGGCTATTCGAATAGATCATGATAACCCTGCAGGGGTGTACTTCTTCATACATGTTTACACCACTTAGCATCTGCACACGACATGTGCTCGGCAGACTTCAAGCGAAAGCCGACGTGGGTGTAGACCACGACCTACCTAAACACCTAAGTCTCTAGTCCAGGTTTATCGCCTATCCAGGTTCCATCCGCAGGGAGTCCGGCCGAGGTTTCCATACGGCCCCGAACGATGTGAACAGGGTTCCCGAGATACCTAACGGGTATTCGGTACACCCGGCCACGTACCTACCGCATCACAGCCCACCCCTACGGTCAGCGCTGTCCACGGCCTCCAGTAGGCTACAAACACCAGAAACTACTTGCAACTCCTGGACAGAGAGCTAGGGCGAATAAGAAGTCGAGCGGGGTCATATTTCAGGGCCCAATGCATGATAGTAGCTGTATCTTAAATCACACATACAGATCTCAGTGCTTAAGGTCGGCTTCAATGAAACAACCCACCATGTACTCCTACATGGCCTCTCATCGATACCTTTACCAAATCGTGTTCACCACACCACTCCCATTACCGACATAATCATTTCACTCTAGCCCATCACCCAGATGAACCAGACCTGACACGACTCTAAGCATAGCAGGCATAGCAAGGTAGGAACAACACATACATATGGCTCAATCAAATCCTACACATGCTAGTGGGTTTCATCTAGTTACTGTGGCAATGACAGGTCATGCAGAGGAAATGGGTTCAACTACCGTAACACACAGCAGTTTGAAACGCGTTGTCTTAATGCAGTAAAAGAGAGCAGGAGCGAGAACATGGGATTGTATCGATATGATCAAATAGTTGGTTGCTTGCCTGATGGTTCGATGCACTGATAGGGTTCTTCGTTAGGGTAATCACGGTACTCCTCGGAGGCAGAACCTGCCGCAAAGAACACCGATACACAACCATCACCAAACAATGTGCAACAATACGATGCATGCATGAAATATGGCAATATGAGTGTGTTGGGCTAATGCAACTAAGACCAGAAGGGTTTGAACCAATTTGAACCAAAGATTCAAATTTCAAACTCATACATGGCCCTTTAAAGTGTTTTACCTTGTCCTGCATTAAACATCAAGTTAACTTGTTTAATCATGCATGAAAATAGTACAGATGGATAGATTGGATTTTTCTGATCATTTTTCATATATAATTTGTCTGATTTGGAGTTACAGATTAAAAGTTATGAATTTTTGAAGTTTAAATTATATTCTGGAATTTCCTATATTAGATTAAATCCAGAAAATCAATTACTGCGTCAACCTAACGTCAGTGTGACATCAGCAGGTCAACGGGACACGGTCCGGGTCAAACCTGACAGTGGGTCCCGCGTGTCAGTGTGATTAATTAAACTAGAATTAATTTAAACTAATCCTAATTAGTTAACAGGGCTGGGCCCCACCTGTCATTGACTCAGGGGAGTCAACCAGGGCCCACCCATGGTCAAACCCGGGTCGGCTGCACCGGCGTTTAGCCGCCGGCGAGCCCGACGCGGCGGCGGAAGTGGTTTTTGCCGTTCCGGCAACCAAACGAGCCGCGGAGGCCACCGGAGAGGAGCTGAGGACGAGCCGCAGCTCTTGGTGGAGTCCGTTGGGGTCGGGGTGGCCGGAGTTGGCGCCGGCGACGACTTTGGCGGCCACCGGAGTTTGGCCGAAGTCGAACTTGTCGCAAGAGGGGTCGGTGAGGTGCGGGGAGTAGCTAGTCAGGTGCTACGTGACGCAGTGAGCCTGATGGACACCGTGGAGTGGCCGGAGGATGACCGGGAGCACGTCGGCGACGAGCTCCACGGTGGTGGGTGCGGTCGAGCTCCGGGAGGTCGCTACACGGCTCGGGAGCAAGAAAAGAAGGGAGGGGAAGATGGCTAAGCTCACAGGGAGTTCGACGAAGCCCTTGGTGCGGCCGGGGACGGACCGGAGCGACGACGACGTTGAAGGGGATCTCCGGCGACGGCGGTTCGGGCGAGGTCGTTGCGGTGGACTCGGGCGTTGCGAGCGCTCGGGGCTCGGCTTGCTCGATGAAGTGGACAGCGGCGGAGCTCCTGGACACGACGAGAGGACGCACGGGCGGCGGGGAGCACGGCTACGACGTAGGCACGGCGGCGGTAGCGTCGGCCATGGCTGGGGGGGCGC